>NW_022437029.1:2617476-2747849 GCF_009761245.1 Sapajus apella | reverse complement strand
CTCTTGTTACCCAGGCTGGAGTGCAATGGCGTGATCTCGGCTCACCGCAACCTCCGCCTCCTGGGTTCAGGCAATTCTCCTGCCTCAGCCTCCTGAGTAACTGGGATTACAGGCACGTGCCACCATGCCCAGCTAATTTTTTGTATTTTTAGTAGAGACGAGGTTTCACTGTGTTGACCAGGATGGTCTCGATCTCTTGACCTCGTGATCCACCCGCCTCGGCCTCCCAAAGTGCTGGGATTACAGGCGTGAGCCACCGCGCCTGCCCCCTGGCTAATTCTTTCATTTTTTGTAGAGATGGGTTCTCACTATGTTGCCCAGGCTAGTTGCAAACCCCTTGGCTCAAGTGATCCTACTCTCTTGGCCTTCCAAAGTGCTGAGATTACAGGTGTGAACCACTGTGCCTGACCAGGAAGTGATCTTGATGTGAAAAAATTTTTGGCATAGCAGAAAGAAAAAAAAGAACAAAGTCAGCAAAACATAGTAATTTTTTAATTTTTATGTCATTATGTAAATACAACAGACTTCTTTCTCCCTCCTTTGGTTCTCGTGGGAAATCTATACCTCACCAACTCCCAGCTGCACGTGGGTACTTTCCCCTGTCCCACCCTCTAGCACTATTAAGGCCCAAGGCATTCTCTCTGCCTCCCTCAAACCAGCCCTGACCTGCTTGTGCCCACTCTCTTCTCCCCAGGAATCTCTTGCGTGAATAATTCACTTTCTATTACATTCTCTTGCACGAAACGCCACCAGCCTCCATAACCTACAGTGTCTATTAACTGAGAGGGGTCCACCTGCTTTGGCAGAGTGACCACAACATAATGGCTTTATGAAGAGGATGATCTAGGCTACGATTACACACTGTTCTCCCTTGCTCTTGGCTTCCCAGCTAGGTATAAACCACTGCACCCAGGGTGTGGACAGCTCTGCTGCCTGCAGTGAGCCTGCACTGGGAGTTGTGCTGGGTGGTGCTGAATTTATTGAGTCTTCCAGAGCCTCTGTTATAGGTTTAACCAACCTAAATCAGAAGTTTTGATAATTGGGAAGGAGTACTGGGTTGGATTCCTCTGTAAAGTGGCCCTGTGTTGAGTGTCTTGGCATAGACCTATCTTTGTATCTCAGATTAAATCATATGTCTCAATACCAGCATAAGCTGTGATGGAGCTAGGCTCGGGAGAGTGACTTCTACTCCATTACTCCTCAGCCAGGCATTAACCTCTTTTCTATAGAGTGTTCAAGGGAAAGACTGATATTTTACGCAATATGTGGCCACACTGAATGATCACTCATGGGAATAAAAGCAGTCATCATGTGATATGCTTGATGTGAAATGGGATATAAGGTCTATACTCTTAAGTGCAAACATCTCTCTGTAACTCTGTGATGGTTAATTTTATGCCTCAAGTTGGCTGAGTCATGGTGCCCAGATATATATGTGGTCAAACATTGGATGTTTCTGTGAGGGTGCTTTGGGATATAATTAACACTCATGCCTCAGAAGAAGGAGCAAAAAAAGAAATTGATATTTTTATGAATGGACTTTGAGTTAAGTAGGTCACTCATCATAATGTGGGCTAGGAGCTTCATCCATTCAGCTGAAGGCCTTCATAAAACAAAAGACTAACCGCCTGGCAGTAAGAGGCACATCTTCCGGGAGATAAGCTTTACACTTGAGCTGCAACATTGGTTCTTCCTGGGTCTCTAACATACTGACCCACCCTGCAGATTTTGAGACTGGCCAGCCTTGATAATCACATCAGGAATTATTTTAAATCTCTTTCTCTCCATATACACATTCTATTGGTTCTGTTTCTATGGAAAACTCTGACTAATACAGATCCTTAAATGTTTCTGCTGCTTCTGCTGCTGCTGGCCAGGCCTCTGTCACAAGAAAGATCTTGATAACTCACTGATAAGGAAAACACCCATGGTGTCCTGCAGATAAAACACAAACAGTGGTCCCCAGTGCCCTACCCTAGCCCCCACTAAAAGGCCAGAGGACATTATAACCTTTTAGCTCCTTGTAAAACAGACTGACAGCACACATGGGTCCTCTGAAGTGCTGCAGACTAATGAAAACAGATGTGCAGTGTCCACTTGGCCCAGCATTCACAGGTGTAACTCCTGGCCTGACCCTGCTCCACTGGGTGTTCATGGCATGGACTGGGCCTTCATGGCATGGATTGGTTGTTCATGGCATCTCAGTGATTAATGCATGTGCTGTCACCAATTCAAAGACCTCAGAGGATTGACACCATTAAGGAAAGGAAAAGCTGGGCAAGGTGACTCATGCCTGTAATCCCAGCACTTTGGAAGGCTGAGGTGGGTGGATCACCTAAGGTCAGGAGTTCAAGACCAGCCTGGCCAACATGGTGAAGACCCATCTCTACTAAAATACAAAAATTAGCCAGGAGTGGAAGTGGGCTCCTGCAATCCCAGCTACTTGGGAGGCTGAGGCAGGAGAATAGCTTGAACCTGGGAGGTAGAGTTTGCAGTGAGCTGAGTGCCATTGCACTTCAGCCTGGGTGACAGAGTGAGACTCCGTCTCAAAAAAAAAAAAAAAAAGGAAAGGAAAATTGGGATGTTTTAAATGACATCTTACTTTGATGATACCACAATGGAGAGGAAGCCCTATAGTCAGCCTTAGGCAGGCCCTTTTTCACATAGACACTAGGCAGTACTTTTTCTAGGAAACATATACAAACTATAGGTCTTCCTTGTCCCCTTACTCAAGTGGCCACTATTAAAGAGGCCCTAGATGGCTTGAAGTTATTGGCTACTAATGAGAAATGCCCAAGATCCAGGTTTTTGCTTCCTGAGGCAAAAAATCTGAATACTGACGTAAGCCCCCATTTCAGAATTTCCAGAGTCACCCTCCAGTACCACAGGATCTTCATGAAAAGATCTGGTATCAGTGACTCTGCAACCTGGGCTGAATGCACTGGTCTGATTTTAGTTAAGAACACCCAGAGCTCTATGATCTTTTATAGAAGCTATCCAGTGCATCCAATCTCTCCCCAAATGCAGTCCCCAGCGTGTAAACCCAGTAATTCATTCCTGACCTGAGACAACGGCAAATTCCCCAGCCTCCTTCGATATAGCATGCCCCTGGGATCTTACACACCACCTAAGGGGAATCACCCTTATATAATCGTGGTGGGCCATTGGTCCTCGCATTGTAATTATTATTTTTATTTAAGACAGAGTCTCTGTCACCCAGTTTGGGGTGCAGTGGCATAATCTTGACTCACTGCAACCTCTGCCTCCAGGGTTCAAGTGATTCTTGTGCCTCAGTCTCCTGAGTAGCTGAGATTACAAGTGTGCACCACCACACCCATCTAAATTTTGTATTTTTGGTAGAGACAGGGTTTTGCCATGTTGGTCAGGCTGGTCTTGAACTCCTGGCCTCAAGTGATCCACTGCCTTGGCCTCCCAAAATGCTGGCATTACAGGTGTGAGCCACTGCACCCAGCTGGTCCCCACATTATAATCAGCCTTTTGTGGCCTTGATTCATAATGGTTCCCAAATCATAGTACTTCCCAGAGGCCCCATTAAATTTAAAGGAGGAACACTATAGGTTCTCCGGGGAGTCATAGGACATATGAATGAAAGCAAACAAGTCTACCTTACCTGACTGTTGGCCCCTTGCTGGTTTGGTAACTTGGATTAGTCATTTCTTTACTAAGTATCCCATCTGTAAATTATGAGTAATCATTATGCCTGCCTACATTCATCATGAGCGTGGTAATATTATATGTGCAAGTGCTTTATTCCCTGGGAAGTAATCCACAGCTTTGAGGTATGACTGGGCACTAGTCCAGAGATGTTTAGATATTGTAGACAAGCTGCATGAGTCACCGCATCCAAGACAATGTTATTGGTTCCTAGACATGGCTTACATGCTCATGCCTGTGGACAATGAAGAAGTCTACTTAGTGTTATCTCATCAGTTTGTGCCTGATGGGCTGGTGGATTCTATGGAGTTCTATGATCTGTACATAAAGAGCTCGATGTTGGTTCTAGTGAAAGCCAGCAATTTAGCCCCTTGGCCCAACATAAAATAGGAAAATGTCAGTAAATACCCATTCACTATCTAGCAGTGAGATTCTTTTTTTTTTTTTTTTTTTTTTTTTGAGACTAAGTCTCGCTCTATCACCCAGGCTAGAGTGCAGTGGCACGATCTTGGCTCACTGCCACCTCCCTCCCCCAGGTTCAAGTGATTTTCCTGCCTCAGCCTCCCATGTAGCTGGGATTACAGGTGCCTGCCACTGTGCCAGGCTAATTTTTGTATTTTTAGTAGAGATGGGGTTTCACTATGTTGGCCAGGCTGGTCTCTAACCCCTGAACTCAGGTGATCCACCTGCCTTGGCCTCCCAAAGTGCTGGGATTGTAGGCGTGAGCCACAATGCCCAGCCAATACAGTGAGTTTCTTGAGGGTAGAAGCTGTGTCTTACTAAACTTTTTATTCCTGGCCTATAGCTCAGTGCTTGGCGCATTGTGGGTGCTAAGTAAACATTTATTGTATGAATGGATAGAAATATTCTGGAAGGGATAAGGTTGTTACCTGCTTCCTGGAGTTGCTTATCTCCATAATCATTATTTGTCTTGTTTTTGAACTATATTTTGTTGCCACATGGGGTCAATATTTTATTTTACACTTATGGGAGAAAAGGCACCATGAATATAAATTGAAAATACACACACAGTGTCTATATCAGGTTCATCATTCAAATGCCAAGTTATTTTTTTCTGTGTGTAAACTAGAAGAAATCTAAAACAAATTAAAGAACGAGCTTTCTTTTGAAGCCCTTCTCCCCTGTGCTTTCAGGCAAAGGTAGTTTCAGGTCCATGTAATTTAAGGTTTTTGACAATTGAAAAGTATTTCTCTTGGAGATTTTATTAGGTACAAGAGGAAAGCCAATAAAAGATGCATGTTGACATGTCTAAATTTATATAAGTACTCATGCATTCTAACTTGGTATTAGTCATTGAACACACAAGGGAATTTTCACAATTTAGGGATGTGCCTCATTAAAGATGAAAAGTAGAAATGCAAAGTAGAGGGGTTTTTATTCCAGAAAAAATAAACAAACGTGGTAGAACTTCTCAACAGACTGAAGTTTAACTACTAAGGAAAGTCCACAGTCTCTGAACCCCAGAGCCGGGGTTTTCCTGGGCAAGAGTGACCAATCTGCTTCTCCTCTTTCAGGAATCACTCACAAGAGCAGCAGGATTTTCAATTGCCTTTGCTGCAGCCAGCAGTAAGCTCACTCTTTTCCACCTGACAGTTTTACATAGGCAAACCCTTACTATGCTGAAACTTCATCACAGCTTTCCTTCCATGACCTTAATTAAAATGCAAATATATGAGAATGCTTAGCTACATGTAGACTTTTGCTTCTGAAGATGGCATCAGACAGTGTGAAAATAGAAAAGAAAATGCATAAATTCTGTGCTTAAGGTGTGAAACAAATAGCGTAGATTTCATTGTTCCTAAAGTATAAGGTTTATGACGTCTCTTCAATTGACTACAAAGGTGCTCTATGTGCACATTGAATCAAATCAGCTCCTTCCAAAAATACACTAACAAGATCTTTCCAAGATGTGGAAAGCCATCTTGGAAACAGAGAGCCCTCTTGAGTCTGCCTGTCACATGAGTGTGTGCCACACCCAATATTTACTGGGTACTTGCTGTGAGCTAGAACATTGTCCTAGGAACAGCCTCAGAGAAGGGCAAAGAGACCTGCCAGGATTCTCCCCCAATGTTAAGAGAGCCCAGTGCAGCATCTGCCCCATCCAGCCAGCTGCCTGTTGTGAAATGCCACCAGAACGATGCCTGGACTCCAAACTGTGCCGTAGTACAGAACTTCAAAAACTGGCACAACCGAAGCTTCCTACTGGACAGAGTCAACAGCATTTCTCAAGGGGACACTGAATGCCAGTGGCATACTCCAGAATTATGACAACTCAAAATACTGTATTTCCAAATGCCCTTAATTGAAAACAGTTTAGCCTGTTCCAGTGATCCAAGCAGGAAGAAGACTTCATTTCTCGTTTGTTTTACTTGTTTTATTTTTTCTGAAATGGGGTCTGGCTCTGTTATGCACACTGCAACCTTCACATTCCTGGGTTCAAGCAATTCTCATGCCTCAGCCTCCTGAGTAGCTAGGATTACAGGTGCCTGCCACCATACCTGGCTTTTTTTTTTTTCTTGGTATTTTTAGTAGAGATGGGGTTTCACCATGTGGGCCAGGCTAGTCTTGAACTCCTAACCTCAAGTAACCTGCCCACCTCTGCCTCCCAAAGTGTTGGGATTACAGGCGTGAGCCACTGTGTCCAGTGTGTGTATTAGTCCATTTTGATGCTGCTGATAAAGATATAGCCGAGACTGGACAGAAAAAGAGGTTTAATTGGATTTACAGCTCCACCTGGCTGGAGAGGTATCAGAATAATGGTTGGAGATGGAAGGCACTTCTTAAATGGTGGCAGCAAGAGAAAAATGAGGAAGAAGCAAAAGCGGAAACCCCTGATAAATGCATCAGATCTCGTCAGACTTATTCACTGTCACGAGAATAGCGTGAGAGAGACTGGCCCCCATGATTCAATTACCTCTCCCTGGATCCCTCCCACAACATGTGGGAATTCTGGGAGATACAATTCAAGTTGAGATTTGGGTGGGGACACAGTCAAACCATATCAGCCTGTTTTATGGTTTGTTTGCTTGTTTCACCAAAAGAAAAACTAAGAATGCAGGAAGTTCAGTGATTTTCACAATAAAACATAGCAAGTTGGTGGTGTCCAAAGCCAGCACTGGTGGCTCATTCTTAGTTGCCCTTCTGTGACTTATTTCCTTCCGTCTGCTTCTTGGGGCTGTGGCTAGAACCGCCCATAACCTAGTAAAGCTGTCCAAAATGATTGAGGAACAATGACATCTTGGTCCTTCCTTTGTTTGGGAAGAGGACACTGCTGACCATGTTCTTTTTCGAGTAGCCAATATTCTTGTCAGCAGGATTTGTGTAATTGCCACCTTGAAGAGCTGCTCAAGGACTTTGTTAAAGATTCCTTGGTAAGGAACTTGAGGCTATTTGGTGAAAAAAGCCTTGGAAATATAAATTTATATCCATCTTTTCTCCTTCTCCCCTATTCCCTCTCCCATTCCTTTAGCGTATTACTAGGTTCCATAGCCCCAAAAGACAATCCAACACTTAACTAGATGCTTATCACTGGCTTAAAATGAGTTGGTACAGTTGATTGGGTTTGAAGCGGAAGGAAGAAGGTCTGAAGAAAGCTAAAAGATATCATTGAGTCATTTACAAACATCATCTCATTTAATCCTCACATCATACTTGTGAAGTGAAGCTTCACCACCATATTAAAAGGCAAGGAAACAGGCTCAACGAGATGAACTTGCCCAAAGTCACCTGGAACCCTCAGATGTTGAAGTTCATGCTTCAGTCACTCTTCCTCCTTTCCCAGTAAAAGCCAAGCCCTCACACCAACTCAGGACCCAACCCCTTCTCATCTTCATGGAGACTTTGCTTCATTTCCTATTCCCTCCATGCATTTTCAACTTCTTCCCCTGCTGAATCCACACCTCCTAACCACCCCTTCATTAGAATTAAGTGATGCTCTAGTAGCTACTCTTGTAAAAATCATAAAAACGGCCAGGTGCAGAGGCTCACGCCTGTAATCCCAGCATTTTGGGAGGCCAAGGTGAGCAGATCACCTGAGGTCAGGAGTTCAAGACCACCTTGGCCAACATGATGAAACCCTGTCTCTGCTAAAAATACAAAAAATTATCCTGGAGTGGTGGCAGGCACCTGTAATCCCAATTACTCAGGAGGTTGAGACAAGAGAATTGCTTGAACCTGGGAGGTAGAGGTTGCAGTGAGCTGAGATCCTGCCATTGCACTCCAGCCTGGGCAACAAGAAAGAAACTCCATCTCAAAAAAAAAAAAAAAAAGTCATAAAAACCCTTCCTTTGCCTCTGCATCTCCATCCAGTTAGCACCTTTTCTCTCTACTCCCCTTCACAGCCAAACTTCTTGAAAGCATTGTCTCCGCATGTCATGTGTTATCCCCAGTACTTCACCCCATTCACTATTTAATAATCTCCATCAAACTCCTTCTCCTCTGCTGTGTTCATTGTGGTTGACTCCTTGACCTCCATTCCTTTTCTCTTTACAACTAACCTGATTTCCACTGGGTTATGTATCTACCTGAAACAGTTTAGGTGCTTTGGAGGGATCTGATTCCATCTTGGACTCTAGGGTCGTCAAGGTTCTAAACACCAAAACAGTCCCTAGTTACAGTTACATTGCTTCTTTATCACTAACAAGGGATGGACATATGGCTCAACTGCAGCCAGTAAGACATGAGGCAAGGCTTCCTGGTTGTTTGGGGGAAAGCAGCTTTCTCACTTTTCTGAGAGTTGCTAACATAATCACCTGTCCTGCAGATTTGGATAAGTAAGTCTGAACCCTAGGAGTTGCCAGCAGCCATCCTGGGCAGTGGATTGGGGAAGGCGGGAAACTTAGGATGAAACTGACACTCAAGAAAGCAGAGTGGAGAGACGAAAGGATTCCAGGTGCCTGATGACATTGTTGAAACGCTGAATCAAACCATCCCTGAAACTCACCCTAGCCCTGAGCTTTCTGTTATGTGAGTTTATAAATCTGTATTACCTAAGTCAGTTTGAGTCAAGTTTTTAGTTACCTGCAATGAAAACAATCTTGAGACACTTGTATTAAAGTTGTTCTTGCCTGGTTCTAGATTGACTTCTATGTAGCTAAATACAATAATCTCTTTCAGTCTCATTTTCTCTTCTTGACAGCATTTGACAAACATACCACTGACTCCTTAAGGCATCTCTTAGCTTGGCTTCTGTGAGATATATATATATATTGAGACAGGTTATTTCTCTGTCACCCATGCTGGAGTACAATGGCATGATCACAACTCACTGCAGCCTTGACTTCTCAGGCTCACGTGATCCTCTTGCCTCAGCCTCCCAAGTAGCTGGGACCAGAGATGTGTACCAGCATTCCCAGCTAATTTTTAATTTTTTTGTCAAGATGGGGTCTCACTATGTTGCCCAGGCTAGTCTTGAAATCCTGGACTCAAGCAATTCTCTGACCTTGGCCTCCCAAAGTGTTGGGATAACAGGTGTGAGCCACCATACCCTGCCTTCTCTGATATTATGGTCACTGGTTTTTCTCCTCCTCTACAGCCTCTGTTCTCTGCTCTCATTAATCTATTCTTTTTTCTCTACCTAAGCCCTGAATATTCGAGGTCTTCAGGGACTGGTCACATGATACCTTCAATAGTCACTTGATACCTTCTCCCTAGGCAATGGCCTTTGTCATCCAGACTGGAGTGCAGTGGCCCAATTATGGTTCACTGCAGCCTCAACTTCCCAGGCTCAACTGATCCTCCCAACTCAGACACTTGAGTAGCTGGGCCTACAGGTGCATGTCACCACGCCCAGCTAATTTTTGTATTTTTAGTAGAGACAGGGTTTTGCCATGTTGTCCAAGCTGGTCTACAGCTCCTGGGCTCAAGTGAGTTACCCACCTTGGCCTTTCAAAGTGTTGGGATTACAGGCATGAGCCACTGAACCTGGCCTTTTGTGACATCTTGGCAGTCTCACAGGACCTGAAACCCAACCTGTTATATTAAAGTATAAACTTCATGGCTAGGTGCGGTGGCTCACACCTGTAATCTCAGCACTTTGAGAGGCCGAGGTGGGAGGATCACCTGAGGTTGGGGGTTGGAGACCAGCCTGGCCAACATGGAGAAACCCTGTCTCTATTGAAAATATAAAAAATTAGCTGGGCATTGTGGCACATACCTGTAATTCCAGCTACTCGGGAGGCTGAGGTGGAGGTTGCAGTGAGCTATGATGGTGCCATTGCACTCCAGCTTGGGCAAAAAGAGTGAAACTCCTTCTCAAAAAAAAAAAAAAAATCTAAAATATAAACTTCACAAGGTCAGGGCCCATGGCTGTTCTTTTCGCCACTGTATCACCCATCCTCAGCATTCTGCCTCACACTTTAAAATTCCATGAAACTTTTGAAAGAATGAATGAATGAATGAGAGACAGATGAGTGAATAAACTAAGTAGTGGTGCCCTCTGGTTGCAAATAACATGATATCCGAGCTCCAAGTAGTTTAAATAAAAAGAGGAAGTTAGTATAGACAACTGGGGTTGTCTCAACTGAACCTGGGGAATGTGGTTGAACCTCAAGACCATTTAGAATGTTGGCTTGGGACACTGTCGGGACTTTCTTCAACTCTCACCCCTTCTGGGTGTGCAGTTGCTTCATTTTTTTCTCTCGCTGCCTTTTTAATTCCTCAGACCAAATGGAGATTCTAGACCTCCACTGGGATTGGCAGGTTTTTTAGAAGGCCCAGACCTTGATATCACACTCTTCTGGTTTTCACTCCTCTACAGCCTCTCTTAGCTGGTGTTGTTTATCAGCTTTTTCCTCTACCCAGCCCCAAGTTTTGGAGTTCCTCAGGGACTGGTCACATAGGCTTGAGGGTCATGAGGTCTCTGTCATAACCACTCACCTTGGCCAGTAGAGCACAAAGGCAGTCATAGACAGTAGGTAAATAAATGGCCACTGCTGTGTTCCTAGAAAACATTATTTACTCACTAGCTAGAGTAAAAGAAAAAAAAAAACAAAACATTATTTACAAAGAGGTGGTGGCCCTTTTTAAGTTGTAGGTTGCTGGCCCTGGTCTAGAAAACCAACAGATACTGACATGGTTTGGCTGTGTTACCACTGCCCCTCATCCCTCCCCCAAATCTCACCGTGAATTGTTAATAATGCCCACATGTCAAAGGCAGGGCCAGGTGCAGATAATTAAATTGTGGGGACAGTTTCCCTCATACTGTTCTCATGGTAGTAAATAAGTCTCACAAGATCTGATGGTTTTATGAATGGGAGTTCCCCAGCACAAGCTCTCTTGCCTGCTGCCATATAAAGCATGACTTTGCTTCTCCTTTGCCTTCCACCATGATTGTGAGGCCTCCCCAGCCATGCTGAACTGTGAGTCCATTAAACCTCTTTCCTTTATAAATTACCCAGTCTCTGGTATGTCCTTCTTAGCATCATGAGAACAGACTAATACGGATACTAAGTCCACATGTCATCAGTTCAGCAATTTGGAGAGAGACAGTCACGGCTCTCTCTTGGTTCTGGGATGTCTTTTTGCCTAGCTTGGGTCACTTTCCCATCCAGGATCCAAGGGACTGGTGGAAGAGGCAGGGTCAACATATTGCTCTGCAGGTCAACATGGCTACTCTCTCATGGCACTCGCCTGTACTATAAGAGGACTGAAGATTGGGAACAATTCCTGGTAAAAATCACGCTGCAAAATTCCAATGTCTAAAACTTAGTTTATTTGTATTTATTTGGCTTTAAAATAACATTTATTTCTCGGGGCAGTGCACACTTTGGGCATTAAATCCAGGCCTCACTCCACCGCTGGGGTGCCACTGGTGGCGATCATCTTCTCCCAGGCTCCACATCTGAGCCTTGTACAGAGCCATGTCATTGCAGATCCGGCAGCGGTTCAGCCTGCCATCCGGGCATTCTGGGTTGACCCAGGGCTCTGAGTCCCATGCAGTTTCTTGGTTTTCAGTCTGTGTCTGGGTCCTTCTCCCTTGGTCCCTAGGCAGCGTGGCAAATGAGATTCAGAAATCTGGCGTCTGCAAGCTCCTCCAGGTTACCGTGCCAAGACATGGGCTTCCTGGTGATCTGTGGACCTCCTGCGGGGTTTCACGTGGTGCAGCGCATAGACGTACTGGGCTGGTAGCTCTTTGAGGTACAGCTCCCGCAAGATCTGACGGTTCTGACGGACCTCATCCTGGATCACCTTTTCCCTGGGGAGATCCCTCGTGCTCCCAGTGCCTCCCTCGTGCTCCCAGTGCCTCCCTCGTGCCTCTTCCCAGGCCAGGACTTCTGTCGTCTCCAGACAACGGCATCCCACGCGGTCTCCAGGCAACAGCGTCCCGGTCTCCAGGCAACAGCGTCCCACGCGGTCTCCAGGCAACAGCGTCCCGGTCTCCAGGCAACAGCGTCCCACACGGTCTCCAGACAATAGCGCTCCCGCAGCCACAGCCCCTCGCGCCCCAGCCCTTACCCTAACCTCCCGTGGACACCTCCAGGAAAGGGCTTCCCGTCAAGGGACAGACCCGGCGGTCATGGGCATGTGGTTAGGCCTCGCCTTGGCCAGTCGTTTCCCTCCCCGCGAGCAGAGGGGCTGCTTCCTCCTGCTCTCCCTTCTCGGGCCTGCAGTTTGCTGGGTGGTTGCAGACCAAGGCCCGCGGGGAAGCCAGTTCTAAACGCAGAGGCTGCCGCGGCTGGCAGCGCAGGCAGCGGAGGCCGAGGGTGGGTGCCCGTGGTCCTGCGTCCCGGTGTCCACAGCCAGGCCGCGGGGACCCCAGGGCGCGCTTCTGCGCCGCCCGGGCTCGGTCCCTGCAGGGGGGCCTCTCCGTTGGGTCCGTGGATGGTCAGGACCGCGGGGTGGCGGGTGGGGGCGGGCTGCAGGCCGGCTCTAGTAGCAGGGGCTGGGCGGGGGCGTGGGGGGATAGGGAGGCATGTAGTGGAAGTTGGGGCCCCGGCGGACGTGCCGGCGGCAGATGCAGGCCTTCTGAAGATTCACGCAGGAGGAGCTGGGCAGGGCGACGCCCACCACGGGGTAGTGGACCGGGACGAAGCCGTTGAGAAACGGGAAGCAGATGCGGCAGAAGGCCGAGTAGGTGGGATTGAACAGGAGTGGAGTCTGCGGGTCTAGAAGCGGATGGCGGATGGGAGGAAAGAGGAGCTGCCGGCGAAGGCTCGGCGGGGGGCCGGCCGGGGGCAGGGGCTGGAAGCCTAAGATGCGGGGCAGCCTTCGCGTCATTTTCAGCCGGGGCAGCGCTCTCTTGTGGGAACGGTCGGAGTGCGCGGCGGGCGCGGGGCCTGCGCGGCTTTTCTCTCCTCCGAACATTCCAGGGCAGAATGCCCTTTGTGATGAGGCCCCCCTGAAGCCGGGAGCGCCCCGCCAGTCGGCACAGGGCCGCGTCTCCGGATTTAGGAATGCACAGGGGAAATGGAAGACAGAGGAAATGGGGCGACTAAGCAGCGCCTGTTCCTGGGCACCCTTGGTTTTGCCCTCAGTAGGCAGACTGATCAGAGGGCTGGGATAGAGTTAGGGGCCGGCGGTCTGGGAGAACGATTCTGAGGAGGAACTGGGAAAAGGGGACGAAGTCAGAGTCCTAGGCGCCTTCCCTTACGACAGCGTTCAAAGCCCTTCAGTCTTTCACATCACTGCGGGAACACGCGCGATTAGACATGCTACGTCCATTTTACCCATGGGACACGGAGGACCAGAAAGGGAACCTCCATAGGCTGGCGGTGGGTGACCAAGCAGGTGGGGCTAGAACTTGCGGCAGGAGAGGGGCAGGTAGGAGGGAGCGCAAAACCGCCCCAAGCGCGCACCAGCGGCCTTGTCTCTCATGCGTGTCTGGACAGGGGGCGCGTCAGAGCAGACCTGGGCGTTTCCTAGCTTAGCCTTGGCCCCTGTGTTCCTTTGTTTGATGCTTCATTTTTAACTGGAGCCAGAAACAGTCCCAGTGGGTAGGATGACTACTAACTCCTGAGCGCCTAATAACTAGATTTGGACTTCCTTGCTCCCTACCTGAGATGCCTCACTCCCTGCCAGATGATTAAGGAGGCTGCACTTTTGTCTGATGCGGAAACCCTCTCTGCTGAACATTACTGGTTTCTTTATCAACATCCAAAGCATAAGCCCCTTCACTCTCCTATTCTCCCCTACACTTTTATCACTGAGGACTAAGCTCTAATTTTTTTTTATCTTACCCAAATTCCTACCTAAGAGGTCTAGGGAGTCATGCCCTACAAACCTTAAATTCTCATCAGATGGGTTTTATGTAACTCTGTATGTTGTGACTTACTTTTCAATCTAACTCTGGCATAACACTATAAGACAAGGAAAAAATATTTAACCCCAAAATATGTTTTCTTGCCATACCTTAAAATTGCCCTGCAAAGTCTCTTGTTAGAAAAATCCACACTCTATAGAGAATCCCCTTCCCACTTTGTTTTCCTTCCTTTCTTTCCAGATCCAGTATATAATCAACTAAGAGCCAGGCACCCTTTTAAGTCTGATAAGAAACATTTTACAACTTGCTCTTTCTAAAGTGTGCTGTCTGAGAGCTTCCTCTGCACAATAAAACTTAGTCTCCACAATCCTTTATCTTTAAGGTAAACATTTTCTATCAATCCCGTCTTTAAACAAACTCAACCAATTGTCAGCCAAAAAAATGTTTACATTTACCTGTAGCCTGGAAGCCCCACTTTAAGTTGTCCAGCCTTTCTAAACCAAACCAATGTATTTCTTAAATGTAATTAATGTCTCATGCCTTCCTAAAACATATAAAACCAAGCTGTACCTCAACCACGTTGGGCACATGTCCTCAGAACCTCCTGAGGGCTGTGTCACGGACCATGGTCATTTGGATTTGGCTCAGGATAAATCTCTTAAAATATTTTACAAAGTTTAACTCTTTCATCAGCATCACCATAATATTCTGATTTTTCCTCCAACATCCTTTTCCTCTCTTATTTGACAAACACTTCCTGCTTTACTCTATGGAAATCCAGCTACATGATTAGCAAACTCCTGTTTCCTGAGAGAGCTTCTTTATTAACAGTCCCTTGTGACTCCTGGCTTTAACGTACCTGGATTTCTCTTGAGGACACTGTTTCTCTTGTATCTCAAGTCGAGACCACTCATTCTTTCAAACTCTAAAGTACTTCAGGGTGAGAATGTGGGTGTGGTATAGCTTCTCCTTGCTCTTCCTAATTCCTTTGAAACCATTATTCCTGTCTTCCTATTAGAAAATCTCTTGCTCCTTAAAAGCTTGGGCTATAAGCCGCCGTGTCCCTGGCTTGTCCTTTCAGACCTCCTGGATCGTCTCCGTTTCTAGGAAAATGTTCACACTTGTCTCAAAGTCTTTTTTTTTTTTTTTTTGAGACCGAGTTTCACTCATGTTACCCAGGCTGGAGTGCAATGGCGCGATCTCGGCTCACCGCAACCTCCGCCTCCTGGGTTCAGGCAATTCTCCTGCCTCAGCCTCCTGAGTAGCTGGGATTACAGGCACACACCACCATGCCCAGCTAATTTTTTTGTATTTTTAGTAGAGACGGGGTTTCACCATGTTGACCAGGATGGTCTCGATCTCTTGACCTCGTGATCCACCCGCCTCGGCCTCCCAAAGTGCTGGGATTACAGGCTTGAGCCACCGCACCCGGCCTTGTCTCAAAGTCTTACTCTTGAGTCCGTCATGCTGAGTGAGTTCAATGTCCATTTAGATGGCCAGATTCAATTCTCTGCCCTCTCCTTTTTTGTGTTTTTTTACTTAGAAGAAATTATGTACTTTGTAAAAGTTGTATTTGTAATTTACATATAAGAATTGCATAGATTTAAAAACAAAAATAGAGATTAAAAAAAAAAACAAAAAGAAAAAACAAAAAACAGGAAAAAAAGAAGAAAAAACAAAACAAAAAAAAATTGCATAGATTTACGGGATAAGGTGTTTAATGATCAAATCAGGGTATTTAGCATATCCATCACCTCAGATACTTAGCATTTCCTTGTGATGAGAGTATTAAAAAACTTCTCTTTTAGATATTTTGAAATATACGACATAATATTGTTAAATATAGTCACTCCAATCTGCAATAGGACACCACACTTATTCCTCCTATCTAGCTGTAATTTTCTACTTAACCAATCTCTCCCCATTCCTCCACAGTCTCTAGTAATCACTATTGTACTCTGTACTTCTATGAGACCAACTTTTTTTTTTTTGAGACAGAGCCTCACTCTGTCTCCTAGGCTGAAGTGCAGTGACACAATCTTAGCTCATTGCAACCTCCACCTTCTGGGTTCAAGCGATTCTCCTGCCTCAGCTTCCTGAGTAGTTGGGATTACAGGTGCCCACCACCACGCCTGGCTAATTTTTGTATTTTTAGTAGAGACAGGGTTTCACTTTGTTGGCCAGGCTGGTCTTGAACTCCCGACCTCAGGTGATCTGCCTGCCTCAGCCTCCCAAAGTGCTGGGAATACAGGCATGAGCCACTGCACTCAGCCATTACATGAGATCAACTTTCTTAGATTCCACAAATGGGTGAGATCACATGATTTTGACCTTCTGTGCCTTATTTCGCTTAATGTCCTGTAGGTTCATCTGTGTTGCTGCAAATGACAGGGTTTCATGCTTTTAATGACAATATATTATTATTCCATTATGTATATATACTGCATTTTCTTTATCCATTCATGTGTTGATGGACACTTAGGAAGATTCTATATCTTGGCTATTATAAATAATGCTACAGTAAACATGGGAGTACATATTTCCCCTTGACATATTCATTTTCTTTGGATACATACCCAGCAGTGAGATTTCTGGGTCATATGGCACTACTTTTAATTTTTTTGAGGGGCCTCCGTGCTGTTTTCCATAATGGCTAGATTAGCATATAGACCGACCAAGAGTGTGTAGGGGCTCCCATTTCTCCACGTCTACACCACCATTTGTTATTTTTTGTCTTTAAAAGCATTTTTAGATTGAGGGGGTATATGTGTAGGTTTGTTACATGGGAGTTAAAACTTAATCCTTTCTTTTTCTTTTTCATAAACAGAGACAGGGTCTTGCTATGTTGCCAGGATGGTCTTGAACTGCCTTGACCTCCTAAAGTGCTGGAACCACAGACGTGAGCCACTCCACCCAGCCTAAAACTTAATCCTTTTTTGGAAATGTGCTTTCATCTTCAGCATTCCAGACTTAGTACCATCCTCCCAGGCACTTATATCCTCTTCTTTTCTCTCATCCTTGGCATCTTGTCCCAAACCAAGTCCCGTCAATTCCACCTCTAAAATAGATCTGTAATATCTTTCCTTTTTCTCTTAGCCATCTGTATTAGTCTGCTTTCATGCTGCTGATAAAGCCATACCTGAGACTGAGCAATTTACAAAAGAAAGAAGTTTAATGGATTCACAGTTCCAGGTGGTTAGGAAGGCCTCACTATCATGGCAGAAGGTTCAAGGCACATCTCACATGAATTATCTCCCACTGGGTCCCTCCCACAACACAAGGGAATTATGGAAGCTACAATTTGAGATGAAATATCAGTGGGGACACAGCCAAATCATATCATTCCACTCCTGACACCTCCCAAATCTCATGTCCTCACATATCAAAACCAATCATGCCTTCCCAACAGCCCCCTAAAGTCTTTTTTTTTTTTTTTGAGATGGAATCTCTCACCCTTACCTAGGCTGGAGTGCAGTGGCACAATCTCAGCTCACTGCAACCTCTGCCTCCTGGGTTCAAGTAATTCTCCTGTCTCAGCCTGCCAGGTAGCTGGGACTACAGGCACCTGCCACCATGCTTGGCTAAATTTATTGTTGTTGTTGTTGTTGTTGTTTTTGAGATGGAGTTTTGTTCTTGTTGCCCAGGCTGGAATGCAATGGCACGATGATCTCTGCTCACCACAACCTCTGCCTCCTGGGCTCAAGTGATTCTCCAGCCTCAGCCTCCCAAGTAGCTGGGATTACAGGCATGCATCACCACACAGGGCTAATTTTGTTTTTCTTAGTAGAGATAGGGTTTCTCATGTTGGTTAAGCTGATCTTGAACTCCCAACCTCAGGTGATCTGCCCACCTCGGCCTCCCAAACTGCTGGGATTACAGGCATAAGCCACTGTGCACGGCCTTAATATTTGTATTTTTAGTAGAGATGAGGTTTCATCTTGTTGGTCAGGCTGGTCTCAAACTCCTGACTTCAGGTGATCCACCCGCCTCAGGGTACCAAATTGCTGGGATTACAGGTGTGAGCCACCACACCTAGCCCCCTAAAGTCTTCATTCATTTCAGCATTCACTCAAAAGTTCACAGTCTAATGTCTGAGACAAGGCAAATCCCTTCTGCCTATGATCCTATGAAATCAAGAGCAAGTTAGTTACTTCCTAGATACAATGGGGGTACAGGTATTCGGTAAATACAGTCATTCTAAATGGGAGAAATTGGCCAAAACAAAAGGGCTACAGGCCCCATGCAAGTCAAAATCCAGCAGGGCAGTGAAATCTCAAAGTTCCAAAATGATCTTTGACTCCACATCTCACATCCAGGTCATGCTGATGCAAGAGGTGGGTTTCCATGGTCTTGCAGGGCTTTGTAGGGTACAGCCTCCCTCCTGGCTGTTCTCATGGGCTGGCATTTAGTGTCTGCAGCTTTTCCAGGTGTGCAGTGCAAGCTGTCAGTGGATCTAACATTTTGGGGTCTGGAGGATGTTGGCCCTCTTCTCATGGGTCCACTAGGCAGCACCCCAGTGGGAACTCTGTGGGGGCACCCATACCACATTTCTTTCTTCACTGCCCTAGCAGAGGTTCTCCATGAGGGACCCATCCCTGCAGCAAAATTCTGCCTAGACATCCAGGCATTTCTATACATCCTCTGAAATCTAAGCAGAGGTTCCCAAACCTCAATTCTTGACTTCTTGACTTTTGTGTACCTGCAGGCTCAATGCCATGTGGAAGCTGGCAAGGCTTGAGGCTTGCATCCTCTGAAGCCATGGCCCAAGCTGTACCTTGGACCCTTTTAGTCATAGCTAGAACAGCTGGGACACAGGCACCAAGTCCCTTGACTGCACACAGCAGAGGGACCCTGGGCCCAGCCCACAAAACAAGTTTTTCCTTCTAGGCTTCTGGGTGTGTGGGAAGGGGCTGCCGTCTAGGTCTCTGACATGCCCTGGAGATGTTTTCTCCATTGCCTTGGTGTTTAACATTCAGCTCCTCATTACTTATGCAAATTCCTGCAGCCAGCTTGAATTTTTCCTCAGAAAATGGGATTTTCTTCTCTATGGCATTGTCAGGCTGCAAATTTTCCAAACGTTTATGCTCTGATTTCCTTAAAAACTGAATGCCTTTAATAGAACCCAAGTCACCTCTTGAATGCTTTGCTGCTTACAGATTTCTTCCAACGGATATCCTGAATCATTTCTCTCAAGTTCAAAGTTCCACATATCTCTAGGGCAGAGGCAAAATGCCACCAGCCTCTTTGCTAAAACATAGCAAGGGTCACCTTTGCTCTGGTTCCCAAGTTCCTCATCTCTATCTGAGACCACCTCAGCCTAGATTTCATTGTCCATATCATTATCAGTATTTTGGTCAAAGCCATTCAACATGTCTCTAGGAAGTTCCAAACTTTCCCACATTTTCCTGTCTTCTGAGCCCCCCAAACTGTTTCAGCCTCTGCCTGTTACCCACTTCCAAAGTTGCTTCCACATTTTTGGATATCTTTTCAGCAGTGCCCCACCCTTGGTACCAACTTACTATATTAGTCCATTTTCATGCTGCTGATAAAGACATGCCCGAGGCTGGGCGGGTTGGCTCTTGCCTGTAATCCCAGCACTTTGGGAGGCCAAGGTGGGCAGATCACTTGAAGTCAGGATTTCGAGACCAGTCTGGCCAACATGATGCAACCTTGTCTCCACTAAAATTAAAAAAAAAAAAAAATTAGCCAGGCACGGCTGCAGGCACTTGTAATCCCAGCTACTTGGGAGGCTGAGGCAGGAGAATCACTTGAACTCAGGTTGCAGTGAGCCAAGATCATGCCACTACTCTCCAGCCTAGGTGACAGAGTGAGACTCTGTCTTAAAAAAAAAAAAAACAAAAAATAACAGACATACTTGAGACTTAGCAATTTATAAAAGAAAGAGGTTTAATGGACTCACAGTTCCACGTAGCTGGGGAAGCCTCATAATCATGGCAACAGGTGAAAGGCACATTTCACATGTACGAGACAAGAATGAGAGCCAAACAAACGGGGTTTCCCCTTATAAAACCATCAGATCCCCTGAGACTTATTCACGACCACGAGAACAGTATGGGGGAAACCACCCCCAGATTCAGTTATCTCCCACTATGTCCCTCCCACAACACAAGGGAATTATGTGAGCTACAATTTGAGATGAAATTTCAATGGGGACACAGCCAAACCATAGTCCCATCACTCTAGTCCAACCATCAACTCTCATCTGGTCTTCTGTGAAGTCTCCTGAGCCACCCTGGCTCATCTCCAATGCAATCAGCAGCCAGGGAACACTTTTAAATATAGATTTTATAAATGTGACTATCATGTCCCTAAGGAGTGTCCAGGAGGCTGAATGGAAAATGCCCTCCTCAGCTTCTAGGATTCTTAGGGTTGGGGACCCAGTTGCAGTAGGTGAGGAGTTGGAAGTCATCATAGAGAGGCAGGCTCTATGAGAAGTCATTTCTCAGAGAAATATGTGGGAACCAGAGACGACAGCTCCCCTTGGGACTGAAGGTGGCTGGAATGTGGGACAGGAGACCAAAGAAGCAAGAGTCCAGGAAGCACCTGCCTAAAAGGAATTACCTAGAACTTAAGAGCTTAATGCAGCTAGGGGCAGCATCCACAGGAAGAGAAGCTTTGATGCCAGCCTCGACTTGGGTTTCTAGTTGAGCTCCCCATTCCCGAGGAAGCCACTTTCCTCAGCTGTCAACTCAGGTGATTAAATGAGAAGCCAAAGACATGACATGTGCAAAAGATCCTGATATCTTCAATAAATATTTTCAACCGGTATGCAACAATGTCTTGAACTCCTGGCCTCAAGCAATCCTCCCTCCCCAGCCTCCCGAAGTGCTAGGACTATAGTTATGGAACACCGTGCCTGACCTAGCTTTCTTTTCAACACCTCCTCCATTCCCACACTGGCTGTCTAGGGTCCTCCCTCTGTCTGGGAGGGGAGTATTTGAGAGTGTACACCAGGTCTTTGAAAGGAAGGTTATCCATAAAGGGGCTGGGGAAGACTGAACAAGCCTGATGATATGGATGGGTGTCATCTCTGTGGAGCCATTGCCAGACAACATGCTGGCTACTGCCCAGGAGAACCTCCCAGGACGCTAAAGTGGCCCTCTGGGCTGATGACAGGGTGCTTTTGTAGGTGGGGCTGGGCATCCCCAAATTTCCCCATACCGTAATACATTTTAATTGTTGGTATGTGCTAGAGGTTGGTGGAAAAAATAAAATGAAAGAGTTCCATTTTGGGGGTCAGGATATAATAAAGATTTCCATTTTGGGGGTCAGGAAAAAATAAAATGAAAGAGTTCCATTTTGGGGGTCAGGATATAATAAAGAGTTCCATTTTGGGGGTCAGGAAAAAATAAAATGAAAGAGTTCCATTTTTGGGGTCAGTTTTTAATGGGTGCATTAGTTCTCTTTTTACCCCAAATCTGCTAACAACAGAGAGGAACCCAGCTTTCTCACACTCCCCTCCCAGAGTTAAAGTTCAGGAACTCCCTGGGTGTCCAAATCTGGATCCTTGCTAACAGTGCCCTGCCTGTGGTCTCACTGCCTCAGCCACAGGTAGAGAACAACAAAATCTTTTTTTTTTTGATATGGCGTCTCGCTGTGTGGCCCAGGCTGGAGTACACTGGCACAATCTTGGCTCACTGCAACCTCTGCCTCCTGGTTCAAGTGATTCTCCTGCCTCAGCCTCCCAAGTAGCTGGGATTACAGGTGCCCGCCACCATGCTCAGCTAAGTTTCATATTTTTAGTAGAGATGGATTTTTGCCGTGTTGGCCGAGCTGGTCCAAACTCTTGACCTCAAGCAACCCACCTGCCTTGGCCTCCCAAAGAGCTGGGATTATAGGCGTGAGCCACCATGCCTGGCCAAGAACAACAAAATCTTAACCCTCAATGTGTCTGTCCTGGGGATGCAGAGTCAGTGACTTTCCAGAAGTCATAAATGCTCTTTACATGATTCATTTATTCATTCCATAAACATGTATTGAATATCCCTTTTGTGCCATTTATTGTTGTCTTGAGAACAAAAACAAGGGCCTCTATTTTTTCCCCTGTATTTTTAAAATATTTTTTAAATACAGGGGAAAAAAAAGAGGCCCTTGTTTTTGTTCTCAAGACAACAACAAACCAAAGTGCCATAGGTGCTATGGTAGAAATATCCACATGTTGCTTTAAACACAAGGAACACAAGTCTAACCTGGGACCCAGCATTGGAAACCCAGTCCAAATCTTGCTGGGTGAAACTGTAGGAATTCTTCATTCATTGACTGATTCAACAAAGATTTACTGAACACTTACAATGTACCAGGCTGTTATCTGGGCACTGAAGACTCAGTCTTATAAATGAAGTAGCCAGAGTACGGCTCTTCTGGAGCTTGTGTTTGAGGTGTGGTGTAGGGAGGCAGCTAAGGCAGGGAATGCAGAAGAGACAGACTATGTACCAGTCAGCCAATAAGCAAGCCATTGATTCCATGTGTTTTATTGAGTGTCTAATTTGCGTCAGGCAGAGTGTTGCATGCTAGTATTATAAAGACAAATGAGACACAGCCTTTGTCCCTAAGGGGTTAGATCAAAAACAAAGAGCCTATAGGAAGGCCTCGTGCAAAGGATGGTGCTGTGTTTGGGGAAAATCAAGGTGTGCAGTTGAGCTGGGGAACAGGGTGTGGTGAGGGAGGGGCTCCCTCTTTCAGCCATGAAATGTACACTTTCCACAACTTGGGAAAGAATTCTTCCTGGAAACTTCATAGGAACCCTCTCAAAGTGTTTAATGATGTAGACATTTGGAACACACTGTAGGTACTGGGTGTCTTATAAAATAGCATCATCCAGCTGATCATCTCTCCCTGCATTGCTGAACTGATGATATGTGGATCAATATCTCATGGTAGTTTGGAACAGGAGCCAGCAACCTACAGCCCTAGGGCCACCACCTGCATAGTAAAGAAAGTTTTTTTGGAACACAGTCATGGCCACTCATTTAAATATTATCTGCGACTGCTCTTGTGCTACAATGGCAGAAGTCAGTAATTATGACAAAGACCATGTAGCTCAAAAGCCTATCTGGGTCTGTAAGTAAAAGCTGCCAACCCCTGGTCTAGGAGCTCCGCTTACCTGAAATACAAACCAATAATGAGTTTCTGACATACCAAATTCAATTCCCTCCCTCCTTCCCTCCATTCCTTCCTCCTTCCCTTTCCCCCTTCCCTTCCTCCCTCCTTCCCTCCTCCTTTACTCCTTTCCTACCTTCTCACTCTCTCTCTTTCTTCCTTGCTTTCTTACCTAACCCCCATTCCCAGAAACTGATGGGACTAAAAACAAGTGTTAGACCTGAATGTGGCAAAGTTAAACTACAACTAGGATCTGCCTTCTAAGGTATGGCAAGAAACGAGCTGGTTAATGTTTGCAAAATGCCACGACATTCTTGAATAAAAGGCGCTATATAAGTTCAAAGTATTTATAATTATTATGATGAGGATTATAATTTATGAGATGTCATAAATCTCTCCAAAATAGGATGAGATCAACACTTTTAAAAAGAGAAAGAGGACAGGACTCTATATAAAGTGCTTGGGCTCACCACCTCTAAGGAGGAGCGCTGACTGAAGACGGGTGAGTGTGAAGCAGAGGCATGGATCTAACACTTAGGTTTATTTAGGCTGAAAATTCCATGTATGGTGATCAATTGGCAATGATTGTGTCTCTGCTGCATAAGAAATGTTGGAATCGGGAAACTTAAGGACCTTGCAAAGAAAACCCAAGTTTGAAAAGATATGTAGATGATAGAATAATTTTACCTGTTCATTACAATACTTATCAAATTGTAATGCAAATATGTCATTACTTTTGGATTTGTGAGCATGTGCAAATCGAAGAATAGGAGAAAAGAAATGCATGTGCAATTAACTGTAGCTGTGACAGGGCCAAATGCGACATCTTATTTCTTAACCAAAAGCCAAAAGACTAAGGTGTTTGTATTTTGCCAGATGGTAAATCCCTTGCCTGCCCTCATGGTCAGTCTTGCCAATGCCGCATTAACCCATACACTGTAAATATTGGTTCTATAACAGTCTTAGTTTTTCTGCAAGCTGAGAAATAACTAAGGCCAACATGTCTAATCATCTTGGCTAACAGAATAAAAAGAGAAACTTCTAGAGTCCATAGATGGAACAGAGAGGTCAAGGTCTCTCTGATTTGATCTTTGTGCACAGGGGAACATTCATGGGGAAATCTCCAGCACAGGAATATCCTTTCTGAAGTTCTGAACTCTCGGAAACCCAAATGGGAAAGCAGGCACAGAGGGTGCACTGAGAGAAAGAACTCCCTTCCAGCTCACAGCCTCTTTCTGCAGGGATGAGATTTGCCTGCCCAAAGGGAAGAAAATGCTCAAATTTCAGAGCTCTTCTAGGCTGGCAATTATTGATTAGAATCCAAATTCAGTAAATATACCTTTTCACAGGCCATGTGAAAGTGCAACTCTATACAACGTGACAACTTAAAATGAACCTTCATGTTGCTGCCTTGTATTTTTAGTCTAAAAAGTTACGTTTTTATCAAGACAATATGATCTTAGTGGCAGAATAATTTTATATTATTTTATATTTGTGACTGCATTGTTATACTATTTTAATTTTAGGTCTGTTGGTTCATAGCAATCTGTGAGGCAATGGGCTAGAGTGTTGCTATACATGTGTGCGTGTGTGTGCGTGTGCGTGCATGCGTGCGTGCGTGTGTGTGTGTGTAGGGAGGGAGGGAGAAGATTAAAATAGCAAGAAAAGGATGAGTACGATGTGATGCTACTGGAAAGTCCTTTAACAAATTAGAAAATTTTAAAGCTTTTTAAAGAAAATAAAACAAAAATTAAAAAAATTAAAAATAAAAATAAAAAACGAAAATGTTTAAAAAGCAAAAGTAATAATAAATTTAAAATAATTTAAAAATAGACCTGGTGCTGGTAGTTCCCAGCACTTTGGGAGGCTGAGGCAGGCGGATTGCTTGAGCCGTGGAGTTTGAGACCAGCCTGGCCAACATGGCAAAACCCTGTCTCTACCAAAAATACAAAACTTAGCTGGGCAAGGTGGCACATGCCTGTAATCCCTGCTACTCATGAGGCTGAGGCATGAGGATCACCTGAGCCCAGTCAGGGTTGAGGCTGCAGTGAGCCAAGATCATGTCACTGCACTCCAGCCTGGGAAACAGAGCAAGACTCTATCTCAAAAACAAACAAACAAACAAAGAAACAAATAAAAATTCAGGGGCTGGGCATGGTGGCTCATGCCTATAATCCCAGTACTTTGGGAGGCTGACGTTGGTAGATCACCTGAGATCAGGAGTTTGAGACCAGCCTGGCTAACACAGTGAAACCCCATCTCTACTAAAAACACAAGAATTAGCCAGGCATGGAGATGTGTGCCTATAATTCCAGCTACTCGGGAGGCTGAGACAGGAAAGTCACTTGAACTCAGTGCACCACCGCACTCCAGCCTGGGTGACAGAGTGAGACTCCATCTCAAACAAAACAAAACAAAAAATAATTTAAATATAAAATTCAAATTAAAAAATTTAAAAAAGAAAGACCTATCAGCACACAATGAGTAGGTAGATGCAGAGACATGTTAGCAATAAACAAGGATGACAACACAGCCTAGATCAGGAGACCATGCCTAATGTGGATGCGTACAGCAGTTCTCAGTTCTCCCAGGATTACATGGGGACACCACAATGAGGGAAGGGCTACCTTCATCACTCAGCATGTTGAGGTGTTAATACATCACATTTCCGGGGTGGATGGAGGGCCCCAATGATCTGCAATAATACTGTTTAAGGTTAAGGTTAAGGTAAAGATTGAAGAGCATTCATGGAAAAGGTTCTAAGGTGGGAAAATCACAAGACCAAAGACACCTGTTTCTACCTTTTCCAGAAAAATTGATGAACTGAGGAAGACATGGCCTATGATGCATTACAAACTTAAACAGTGCTTTGGGGATTCCAAAGTACTCAGTGGAGAGAGGGTGGGTAAAGGAAGATCCCCCCAACCAAGCCACCAGGAACATGAGGTAGCTCCTGAGGGATGCTCTGGTTGTCAGTTTCCAGGGTGCCTGGCAGGCCTGCTGCTCCGGCTTGTCGACACCCCCTTGCTGTTTGTTAGTATTTTGCTCTCCAGGTAGGGAGAAGAAGGATGCCACCACAGACATCTTGCTTGGCATCATGACCACTGTACTGCCTTGGTCTGACATCTTCCTAATGGTTTTAAGCAGGGAGTCACAGGGGAATTAACAAATGAGTCATAGGTAACTGACAGACACTCCTTGAGCACACCGAGTGATGTCTCAACAATCTCTTCTAAACATAGAGTACTTTTCAGCATGTGTAAAATTGGGCCATAGAGTTTGGGTTGCTTCAACATGTATTTATGGACAAAACACATTGTTTATCCACTTAACAATTCCAAGCTAGGTGCAGTGGCTTAAGCCTATAATCTCACCTACTTGGGAAGCTGAGGTGGAAGGATCACTTGAGGCCAGGAGTCCAAGACCAGCCAGGGAAACATAGTGAGACCTATTTTTACAACAAAACTAAAAACTTATCTGGGCATGGTGGCACATGCCTCTAGTTCCAGCTACTAGGGAGGCTGAGGTGGGAATAGCACTTGTGCCCAGGAGGTCAAGGCTGCAGTGAGCTATGATCATGCCACTGCACGCCAGCCTGGGTGACAGAGTGAAACTCTAGTCTAAGAAAAAAAAGAAAAAGTTCATTGTGACTTCTTGCTCTTCCCTGATAAAACTGAAAAAAAAATTACCTTGAAGAAAGACCTGGTCCCAGGGGCAACCAGAAAGTAATTCTGTGTTCCCATTAAGTGGCACATGGATTTACACAGACTCTTTCATTGAAATGACTTGTCACCACAGATATTTAGTTCCATGCATGGAAAATAAGGTAACTCTCCTGTTACAATAAAAGCTAAGTCCTTCCACTTGGTCCAAGAAGAAGTATTTTTCTTTCCTGGAAAAGCAGCAAAAAGAGTGAAATACCCTGAATGGAGCATTTGAATGTGAGCAGTGCTTTTTCCTGAGGGGTCCTGCCATAAAGCCAGTGATGCACTTTCATGAGACCATGAGCTTCTCCTGTACCCAAGCAGCTCTTTCTCCATTCTTTTCTTCTGGTATCAGTTGTCCTCTCTCATTTACTGCTAGAGACTCAGGGTGCTGAATAAATGACTCCTGTTGGGTGATTAAATCTGAGAGTTCCTGGAGACCCAGCTAAGATTCCAAGTCCCTGAATCATTTTGGTGTTGGGACTGAGCATGACATTTTCTGCTCAACTAAGCAAAATTGGACAGGCCATCTCAATGTTGTAGAGAAAATAACAAAAAGTATGACTGCATCCAAAGGGCATGTGCCCCTAAGTTTAAGGAGACAGAAATCGAATGACTTCCTTTTTCTCTTTTATTTTTATTTTTTGAGACAGGGTCTTGCTCTATTTCCCAGGATGGAATGCAGTGGTGTGATCATAGCACACTATACCTTGACCCTCTGGGCTCAAGCAATCCTCCTGCCTGAGCCTCCTGAGTAGCAGGATCCACAGGTGTGTGCCACCACACCTGGCTTCAAATAACTTCCTTAAGGCCTTTCCATCTTGAGATGTAATTTCTTCCTGGGCATTTGGAGGAAACCACCAATAAGATTAACCTTAAAACAAAAGAGATGAGAAAAGCGCCATGAAAGAACCAAGTGCCATGTTTATATGCACATTTCCACATGTAACGATAATAATAATTCAAAATGCTAGGCTGCCAGGCTCCACTGACCAGGATGATGATGACATATACCCTGCAGTGGGAGGGCTTGGTCAGAGGTGTCTTGGAGGCAAGGGGCCAGAAACTCTACCATTCCCTGGGGTCAACAGCAAACTATCCTGGGTGGTATTTGTGTATTGGTTTGGTAGCTAGTAGGAGAACCAGGGCTGTTTGTACTCGTGGAAGGTGATTAGGGGAATGATTGGGATAAGAGAGGGAGAGCACATGAGGGGGTGCTCCCTGGTGGCCAGGTGTTCATTCTCCAGTCTTGTGAGCACCTTATGAGTTCAGTCGTGGAACCCCTGCCAGCTTCTTGGGGATTTGCTGGTGGAGGTAGCTCATCTTTCCATTCTCCCTGGGCTCTGGTCCAGGTTTGTTTCCACAGTGGGGGGTTTTACAGAGGGAGAATGGGGAACACGGCTTAAGGTGATAAAGGGGGCCTGTGATTCCAGGATGGGTTTAGAGCAGTGGGAAACATCTTCAACCAGTGTACATTCCAGGGCACTGAGGAAAGTGTGGTCTTTCCTCAAACCTGAAGAAGAAGGGACCTAAATTCCAAGAAATCACTAATACAAAATTCTCCTCTTGATAATGGAGATAATAAAGAGCCTCTTGAGATGAGGCATGGGCATCAAAAATTTGCTTTTCAGGGCCTGGAGCCAGGTAAGTATGTTTCTCAGTGGTTGAGATTCAAATTGTCTTGCCTTCTTGAGATAAAGTAGTTGGCAACTTGACTCTATGTTGAGTTCTTGCGGGCTAAGAGTCTTCTCGTTTTTAGGTTAATTGAAAGGAAGAATGGAGCACTTACTTGTCCGACTTTTGCTTTTTTTTCACTATGATTCAAATCATTCATTTTCTTAAGTCAGATACGGGGAAATTTGTTTTTTTCACATTTGCTTCCATAGAAACATTACATGTTGTTATGATGATGATTGACATTTTTACATCCTCAAGCTAATTTTTGTTTTAGAAGTGTTTCAGGAGCCGTAGAGCCAGATCGTCATCATGTCTGTATTGTGGCTGCTGCTGGGCCTCCTTGCCCTGGTGGGTGAGTGTGACCGATTTTTCCAAATGACTTTGGAGATGGGAAGGATGAGCACAGGAACATAATGGCACTTCTGATACTTGAAAATGCAACAAAATCATTATTTTTTTCCTAAACCATCCAATAAATCCTGAAGTTAGGAATGGCCACCAACAAGCAGTCTCTCCCTAAATGACCCACAGAAAAGTGGGGTTCTCTGGAATGTAAGGTGGTCTTAAAACAGCATTGCTTGAAGCCAGACTTTAAATATACACCATTGGTAGCTGCTCATTGTCTACTGTAAAATATGCCAAATTGAATTTGTTTCTAGAGCATATATTTCTATAGAAGAATTGAGGTGGTTGCCATAATAAGACTAATGAATAAGACTAATTCAAATAGAAAACCAGAATCAAGGCAACCAAGTAGATGTGACTAAGCTGACCACTGAGGCTGACAGTTGCTGTGATTAAACGTCAGCTTTGCAGTTGGAGCAAAAATGGGAATTACTTTTTTTTTTTTTTGAGATGGAGTTTTGCTCTTTTGCCCAGGCTGGAGTGCAGTAGTGATTTCAGTTCACTGCAACCTCCATCTTCCAGTTTCAAGCAATCTCCTGCCTCAGCCTCCTGAGTAGCTGGGATTATAGGCACCCGACACCACTCCTGGCTAATTTTTGTATTTTTAGTAGAGATGGGGTTTCACCATGTTGGCCAGGCTGGTCTCAAACTCCTGACCTCATGATCCACCCACCTCAGTCTCCCAAAGTGCCAGGATTGCAGGTGTGATCCACCACAACCGCCCCACTTGTTTTTTAATAAATAAAAGGAGGAAGCAAAGTTCCTCAGGAGAAGCTTAATTTTCCTGACTCTAAATTCAATAAATTTCTCAGATGAAGTCTTATAGTCATTCATTTAGTTATTGACCTATTCATTCAACAAATATTTAAAAATTTCTACAAGGTGCTAAGCATTGGGAATACAAGGAACTTTGAGGATCATAGAATATGGCTAAGGAGAGGTCCACAAGGCAGGAACCAAGGAGTGACACAATCAACTGCAACACTAAGGGTATTTGTTGCCAGTCATAAAGATAAAAGTGTACTGATTAAAAAATAAAAAACATGTCAGCTGGTTTAATTTTTAGTATACTCATAAAAGACCTGGTCTTTTCATTTCCACTTTTCTCTTAGGTTACTTATCACAAGTTTGTGAAGCAGAAGTGTTTACTCCAAAAGACTAGTATTTATCAACCCCATAAAGCTTTTAGTAAGAAAATAGAATCTTAAAATGCATTTATATAAACATACAGGACACATATTATTATCTGCAATAGATACAGCTCCAAAGGTCTGCAAATCATTAAGTTTTAATAATCTAATATACTTTAGTCAAAGGATCAAATAAATCAAAAAGAGTAATCTGGCTGGGTGTGGTGGCTCATGCCTGTAATCCCAGCACTTTGGGAGGTCCAGGCAGGTAAATCACTTGAGTTCAGGACTTTGAGACCAGCCTGGGCAACATGGCAAAACCCCGTCTCTTCAAAAAATTAGCCAGGCGTGGTGGCTTGTGCCTGTGGTCCCAGCTACTCGAGAGGCTGAGGTGGGAGGATAGATTGAGCCTGGAGGTTGAGGCTGTGGTAAGTCATGATCATGCCACTACACTCCAGCCTAGGTGACAGTGAGACCGTGTCTAAAAATAAATAAATACATACATAAATAAATATAAGAGTAATCTAATGAGACATTCGTACAGCCTTATAATGGTGAGATAATTCTCAAAAGGAGCAATACCTGCCTACTGTAGGTATGTTAGTACTGGCTCATGTGCCCCAATTCTGGTGTGAATTGTAGATGTGTTATAAATACTTGTGCACCCACCTTGTGTAAATTGTAGATATGTTATAAATACTTGTGCACCCTCCTCCTGGTGTGAAGAGAAGAAACATCCTCTTCTTCTGTGGCCTTTGTGAAATCCTGAGTGTCTGAAACCACTCCTCCTCTTCAGTGTCAACTGGAATGACAGCGGTAGAGAGAGATGGAAAGGAGAAAAGGAAAAAGTGAAGAAGTGGAAAGTGGAAGAGCCCATGTGGAGACTGGTCCCATGCCTCTCTCCTTGCACTATCTTCTGCAGCCTTAGGCTCTTATCTAGAAGTGTACCTGAGAGAAATTGCAGCCAGCCTCAAATCCCCATTTATGAGCAATGCCTTACTTTGGATCTTGGGTTGATACCACAGAGAGATTCAGGTTTTATACTTGTTTCTTCAGAGCAAACATAAATATTTTATCAGAGCAACAAGTTAGGAGTATTTGACGAAGTGCTTGAAGTTCTTATAAGATGTAAGATGAGGCCTTGCATGGTGGCTCACGCCTGTAATCCCAGCACTTTTGGGAGGCCAAGGTGTGTGTATCACCTGGGGTCAGGAGATCGAGACCAACCTGACCAACTTGGTGAAACCTTGTCTTTACTAAAAATACAAAAATTAGCTGGGCATGGTTGAAGGTGCCTATAATCCCAGCTATTCCAGAGGCTGAGACAGGAGAATCACTTGAACCCAGGAGGCAGAGGTTGCAGTGAGTTGAGATCATGCCACTGCACTCCAGCCTGGGTGACAAAGCCAGACACCGTCTCAAAAAAAAAAAAAAAAAGATGTCAGATGAGGACCACTTTACAGGGAACAGATCCTCCCTGATGTGTTCCAAGACACCACCTAAGAACATCTAAGGGCACCACAGCTTTACAGAGTGTAACTGCTTCAGTAGCTCCAATAGTTACTGATGTCCACAGGATAGCAGGTGAGAATTTAGTATGGAGGCAGGTTTGGTGACAATTTATTGGCATCTTGCTCATTTAAATTTCAAGAGTTTCAATTGCAGAGTGAAGTTGATGTAATTGACTTTATTATGATTACTTTTATTAATGTCATTTTATTCATGGATGATTCATGATTCATTATTCATGAATGATGAGAACTATTCTAGTTCCATGCCTTAGGTTGAACTTTTCTCGAATTGTAGATTTGTCTGAAAGCAGCAACTGGGGATGCTATGGAAACATTCAAACCCTGGACACCCCTGGAGCATCTTGTGGGACTGGAAGACGTCATGGCTTGAACTACTGTGGTAGTTATGAGCTCCTTGTCCACTCTTGCCCTCTCAACCTATCCCCTTGGCTCTCACTGTTTACCATGCTGGAAAGAGATCCAGGTTTCGGGTTCCAAAGCCTTGTCAGAGTCCTGGCTCTGCTTCTTGAACAAGTCACTTAGCTGTCCCCTGCATCTGTAGAAAGGGGGCTAGCAATATAATATTTACAGTGTTGTTGTGAGCTCTGATTGACACAATGTAGACAAGTGTGCTTTTCAGTTTGTATTTTTTTTTTTTTTTGAGACCAAGTTTCTCTCTTGTTGCCCAGGCTGGAGTGCAGTGGTGCAATCTCAGGTCACTGCAACCTCTTCCTCCTGGGTTCAAGTGATTCTTCTGCCTCAGCATCCCAAGTAGCTGGGATTACAGGCATGTGCCACCACGCCTGGCTGATTTTGTATTTTTAGTAGAGATGGGATTTCACCATGGTGGTCAGGCTGATCTCAAACTCCTGACCTCAGGTGATCCTCCCTCTTTGGCCTCCCAAAGTGCTGAGATTACAGGCATGAGCCATTGTGCCTGGCTGAGAGTGCTTTTTAAACCATAAAAGCACCTGGAAGGAAAGGCTAGCCAGGTAGATTAATATTGGCTTTCCTTTTGCCCAGCATTCTTATTATTTCAGAAAGGTTTAAACTTGCATGATTTCTTGGTGGCGTTTAGGAGTGCAAAACTGGGCAATTGTGAACAAACTTGCTGAGGAACACTATCTAAAGACTTATCGAAGGGTTTGGCAGAATTTCTCCTTCATGTCATGTTGCAGCTGATGGGCAGGCACATTTTAGCTCATTGGGGTGCTTAGAATGGGACCAATGGTTCCTACGCCCATGGAATTCTCCTGGTGGGCCAGAGCAACCCCTGAGAGCCCAGCGAGGGGCACTGACAGCCACAGGGGACCCTAGCTCAAGGGATGCTGACTCAAGCTCACAGGAGAGTCCTAACCTCAGGTCAGGGAGTGGCCACTACTAAATATTTAAGACCAAAATCTGGGATTCTCAGTCTTTGACCACTACCCAGATCCTTGGAGAGTTCTTTCTTTCCCCTTTGAGCTCCCGTTGCAGCATAAGTTACACCAAGCTGCAGCCTTCCTTTCGTGTTTGCTTTAGGAGTTCGTGCTTCTGAAAGGCTGGCTGAAATAGACATGCCATACCTCCTGAAATATCAGCCCATGATGCAAACCATTAGCCAAAAGTACTGCATGGATCCTGCTGTGATCGCCGGTGTCTTGTCCAGGAAGTCTCCCGGTGACAACATTCTGGTCAACGTGGATGATAGGACTAGTGTGGTGCAGGTAACTCTCCATCTGTTGACACATGTGGCCATTCTGCTATGTGGCACAACTGCTTCATTTTTCGGTTGATGGCAAAGCTTCATAGATCGTAGAGTGAATGAAGCTCTCTAGAGCTGTGACAGTCACAGTTCTTCCTGAGAGATATGAGCAGCAACATTTCTGTTTCATGTTGAGCCACAATTTCTTTTCACATAAATAATGCTGTGTTTACAGAATATTATCTGGGCTACCCTATTCTGGATTTTCAGTAAGTGGTCCAAGAGAAAGACCACAAATTAAATCTTTCCTCAGTTATTTTGTAGCCATGTGACCTTGAATAAGTTGCTTAATCTCACTGGGTCTTAGTTTCCCCACCTATAAAATATCAGTCTTACAGCGTAATTATGATGATTCCATGAAATAATGCAAAAAAGTACCTGATATCTGTTGGATTCTCAAAAAATATTAAATTTATTTTCCTTTATCTTTTTTTCTGTACAATTCTTAGTTCTGAAGATCGAGTTTTATTTTTGCATGAATTCTCCCTGGTATCATTTGTCAGAGAGTTCTGGGGAACTGGTCACTAATCCACTGTTGAATTAACTCTGCACCAGGGAATTAGTGATGGCAAGGGGGAGAATGAGGCTCAATTTTTTCCATTGATCTCACACTGCTTTTGTGGTTGTTGTTGAGAAACCTGTGATTATTGCAGTCATTTTTTAAGATTTTAGAAAAATTTATTGCTCAATGATCTCTTTAAATTTGCCTACTTTTAAAGTACTTTCAAATACTTAATACTTTATTTTACTTGGATTTGGAAACCCATCCAATAATCTGATTAGATGGGATGAGAGACATGTAATCCATCCTTGACAAGTGAGGAAACAGAATCACAAGGAAGGAGTTGTTGTGACAAAGTCACATAGCAGCTGCAAGATGCAGAACTGGGACTGAGAACAGTATCTTGTGATGTTAGGGCTGGCATCATTTCTGCTGCGCTGTTCTGTCTCCTTTGTAAAATCTGATTTTTGAGGAAAGAATGAGTCTATCTCCTTTGAAGATGAAATAAGAAATTTCCTAGATTTGGGCCAGGTGCAGTGGCTCATGCCTGTAATCCCAGCACTTTAGGAGGTTAAGGAGAGCAGATTACTTGAGGTCAGGAGTTCAAGACTAGCCTGGCCAACATGGTGAAACCCGATCTCTACTAAAATTCAAAAATTAGCTGGATGTGGTGGTGCATCCCTGTAATCCCAGCTACTCAGGAGGCTGAGGTGGGAGGATCACTTGAACCTTCAAGGTGGAGGTTGCAGTGAGCTGAGATCATGCCACTGCACTCCAGCCTGGGCAACAGAGAGAGACTCCATCTCACACACACACAAAAAAGAGAATTCCCTAGATTTGGACATTTCAAATATGATGAAACCTACATGGAAGTGGTAATCAAAGGTATGTAAGAAGGGTTAGAAGTCCCTTTGGACATTCAGACCATCTGGAAAAAAAATTACAAGTTCGGACAGAAAAACCTTTCTGGCCTATTTGGAGGGTTTGCACTGGCAGCATTGAAGGAGGGCATCACTGCTACCTACACTAACTCAGTCATTAACTGGTGAATGAATTAATATCTGCTCATCCCTTTCTTAGCCCAAACCTTGTAAGTTTACTACCTTTTTTCTTTGGTAAGAACACTTAGCATGATATCGATCATCTTAACAGATTTTTTTTTTTTTGAGACAGGATCTGGCTTCATCACCCAGGCTGGAAGGCAGTGGCACCATCTCAGCTCACTGCAACCTCTGCCTCCTGGGCTTATGTGATCCTCCTGCCTCAGCCTCCTGAATTGCTGGGACTGCAGGCATGTGCCATCATGCCTGGCTAATTTTTGTATTTTTTGTAGAGATGAGGTTTCTTGTGCAAGCTGGTCTTGAACTCCTGGACTCAAGTGGTCTGCCTGCCTCAGCCTCCCAAAGTACTGGGATTATAGGAGTGAGCCACTTTACCCAGCCACAGATTTTTTTTTTTAAGTGTAATTTAGTGACTCTTGAAGCTTATTGTGCATATGAACACTGGGGCTCTTGTTTACGTGAGAATTCTGACTTGGTAAGGTCTGAAATGGGGCCCAAAGTTCTGCAAGCCTAATAAATAAGTTCCCAGTTGTTGCTGATGTTGCTGGTCCCTGGACCACATTTTAAGTAAAACCCAGAGTTCAGGTTTGGTCAACATGATGGGGAGACAAGGAATCAGAGAGTCCTTGCCTTATTTAGGGTGAGACATAGTTTCAATTACAAAATAGGCTGGACAGGGTGGCTCATCTCTTTAATCCCAGCATTTTGGGAGGCTGAGGAAGGTGGATCATTTGAGGTCAGGAGTTCGGGACCAGCCTGGCCAACAAGGTGAAATCCTGTCTTCACTAAAAATACAAAAATTAGCAAGGTAGTAGTGGTGGGCACATGTAATCCGAGCTACTCAGGAGGCTGAGGCAGGAGAATCACCTGAGCCTGGAAGGTGGAGGTTTCAGTGAGCTGAAATCATGCCACTGTCCTCCAATCTGGGTGAGAGAGTGAGACTCTGTCTAATAATAATAATAACAATAAAGACAGGAGCAAAAAGGAAGGTAGAAAAAGAGGGACACATTGAAATAAGAAATTAAGATGATGGTAGCAATTACAAGACATTAATAATCACAATTAATATAAATAGAAGAAACTTTCTGGTTTAAAGACACAGATGTATGAATTAGATTAAAAGCCTAGATTTAAATGGTTTATGTGAGAAACAGCGCATTTGAATACACAAAAGTTTGAAGTAAAACTATGGTAAAAAGAAGACCTATCAGGAATACAATAGTCAAAATAATGTTGATAACTATGATATATTAAATAAAATACACTTTAGAACAAAAATATTTGGGATAGAGAGAATCATGACATAATAAAAAGACTGAATTTATCAAGGAAGTACAGCAATTTAAAACAAATAGACACCAGTAAAATAGCCTCAAAATACATGCAGCAAAAATTATTATAATAATAAACGTGTTATCACAGTGGAAAATAGCAACACATCCCTCTTGATTATTTACCGGTTATACAATAAACAAACCAGCAAAGATATAGATCAAAAATCAGTAAAACAATTGACACATGTAGCTGTTATATGCGAGTGAGTTTGACGGGAAGTGCCACACTCTGAGTTCCAGTTGAGAGTCCTTTATTGCCGGTGACGGAGAGTCAGCTCACGCTCAAACTCTCTTGGCAGAAGGGGCTTGATTCCTTTTTATGCCTTGCTTAGAGAAGGGCGGTGGCAAAGCAGAATTACAGAAGCAGAACAAGCAAGCTAGTTAAGGAAGCTGGTAACTAGGAGGCAGGAGGTTCCCAGGATTGTTGGTTACAAAGTAGGGTAGCAGGGGGGACTTTCCATACAATCAGTCACCAAGTGGGGTAGGTTACTCACAATAGCAGGTAGACTTGCTAAGCAGGATGTAGTTACAATGGTTACAAGTTACTGGGTACAGTGTGACCCAGCTGTGCACATGGAGAAATGGTGGGGAGGGAGAGGCTAAGATGGAGTTTGTCAGGCTTACATCTAAGATGGAGTCTGTTAGGCTATCACATAACAAGAACAGAATTAACAAGCTTGATTGTTAATTGGGGGTGAGAGGGAGAGAGAGAAGGAAAAAGAGAGAGAGAAGGTGGGGGATATAATTATTTATGTATCCATTAGGATATATACAATTGTCTCATGCACATGAGGAACATTTTACAAAAGTTGATCATATATCATCTATTAAAGAAATCCTCAAAAATTTTAGATTCCACAATAATACAATTATGCTAGAAGATAATTTTAAAAATATCTCTGATCATATGGAAATTTAAAATACATACACACACACACACACACACACACACACACACAACTACCATATGATTTAGAAATCCTGTTTCTGGGTATTCATCCAAAAGATTTGGAATCAAGATCTCTAAGAGATATCTACACTCCCACATTCATTGCAAAGCTATTCCCAATAGCCAAGAGGTAGAAACAACCTAAATATACCTGACAGATGAAATCCTCTTACTGGGTATTCATCCAAAAGAATTGGAATCAGGAGATCTAAGAGATACTGAGCTCCCACATTCATTGCAAAGCTATTCCCAATAGCCAAGAGGCCAGGCAGGTCTCGAACTCCTGACCTCAGGTAATCTACCCACCTTGGTCTCCCAAAGTGCTGGGATTACAGGTGGGAGCCACTGCGCTTGGCCCATATAGTAGTTCTAATTTTATTTTTTGAGAAACCACAATACTGTTTTCCATGGTAGCTGCACCATTTCGCATTGCCATCAACAATGTACAATGATTCCAGTTTCTCTGCATCCTCACCAACCCCCGTTGTCTTAGTCTGTTTTCTGTTGCTTATTCAGAATACCTAAATCTGGGTAATTTATGAAAAATAAAATTTATTTCTTACAGTTTTGGAGGCTGTGAACCCCAAGGTCAAGGGGACACATCAGGTAGAGCCTTCTGGCTGGTGGGGACTCTCTGCAGAGTCCCAAGGCGGCTCGGGGCATCACATGGTGAGAGGCTGAATGTGCTGGCTGTCTCTCTTCCTCTTCTTATAAAGCCACCAGCCCCACTCCTGTGATAACCATTAATCCACTAATCCATCAGTCTATGAATGGATTCATCTAATCATCTCTTAAAGGCCCCACCTCTCAGTACTGCCACATGGGGGATTAAATTTCAACATGGATTTCACAGGGGACAAACATTCAAATTATAGCACCAGTCTTTTGCATTTTTGACAATAGCTATCCTAACAGGTACAAATAGCTTTACTATTTAATCTCCAGGTGTTGTTGGAGGGCCACTTCAAGTTCTAGACTTTGCCACACAAAATAATTTGAGAGCAAGTCCAAAGTAAATATAGGTGAAGAAGTTTATTGCAAAGCAAAAGTACGCTTTGGTAGCTGGGTGGAGGTTGAGGCAACCTCAGGTGACTTTGGGAAAATCCCTTCATGGAAAGCTTTTATGATTAATCATAAGAAAGAGGGAACGCATGTTGCTGTTAAGCATGTTTTGGGGTCTCCTGGATGCACATGTGCTATTGCTATGCATGCTAGCACATACATCACGTGTCTCAGCATTTTAATTCTCCACCCAGGTGTGTACTTTTCTTTTTTTCACTCTTATAATGAGCATAGGTCAGCCCAAGGACATTAATCGTGGGTTTCTGTTCTTGCACCGATTTGGGAATTTTCCCTTCTGCTCTTTGTCCTCCTTGCTGCAGAATTTTCTTTTTCTTGAGACAGGGTCTCACTCTGTCACCCAGGCTGGAATGCAGTGGTGCAATCATGGCTTACTGCAACCTCTGCCTCCCAGGCTCAGTCAATCCTCTTAGGCCCTTCCACCTCAGCCTCCCCAGTAGCTGGGACTACAGGCACACACCACTAATTTTTGTATTTTTTGTAGAGATGAAGTTTCCCTGTGTTGCTGATGCTGGTCTCGAACTCCTGAGCTTAAGTGATACACCTGCCTCAGCCTCCCAAAGTGCTAGGAGTATAGGCACGAGCAACCTTTCCTGGCACTCTAGGATATTCTAACCATGAGTCCTGAATGTCGTTTGTGCATGGTCAGAGATTTGTTCTCTCCATCTATCTGGCAAGTTTATTCCCCATAGGGAGGCTATGACCACCCTATCTAACCTACCTCACAGGGAGATTGAAGGTGGCATTGGTTCCATCAAAGGTGAAAGAACAAGAGGAGGGAAAGTTCTGAACAAGGGCCACTGAGCCCAAGAAGCTGGATCATCCTCCCACTCGGCTTACCTGGCTTCTTCTCTGCCTCCCTCCCTCTAGGACCCTGGCTCTCATGCTCCCACATCCTGGATTAGTGAGTCTCAGGTTTCTCGGATGACTGAGGTTCTGACTACAAGAATCAAAGAAATCCAGAGGAGGTTTCCAACCTGGACCCCTGACCAGTACCTGAGAGGTATGTGTAACACTGTCAGTCAGTTGTCTCAAGCACAGAATTAATAGGGACAAACGTAATACATTGCACCAGGTTCCCCCAAACCCCAGTTGCCTCCCTATAGACAAACCCCAGTTGCCTCCTGATAGAGAATCAGAGTTAACTGCCGAGTACCCTAGGTCAGCATTAACCTATCTCATGCATTTCAGGTGGACTCTGTGCCTACAGTGGGGGTGCTGGCTATGTCCGAAGCAGCCAGGACCTGAGCTGTGACTTCTGCAATGATGTCCTTGCACGAGCCAAGTACCTCAAGAGACATGGCTTCTAACACCTCAGATGAAACCCAAGATCATGATCACATATGCAGCCTTGAATATTACACAGATAAAACTAGCCAAGGGTGCCTGTAACTGGGAATCTGAGTTTGACGTAAAAGTCATTAAAATAACATCAATCACATTAAAAGAGAATTATGACCTTCATTTATGATATGTAGTGTGTGTCTGTGTGGATCAAGGACCGTGTTTCTTTAAACGTATTCTCATGGACGTTAGCTGTACTGTGGGTTTCTGTGAAGTGAATTTTATTTTTCGCTGACTAGTGTGGCCAGATTTAGCAAATAAAAATGCAGGAAGCCCAGTTTAAATTTGAATTCCAGGTAAATGAGAAATAATTTTTTAGCATAAGCCCCACGCAATATTTGGAACACATTTATACTAACAAATTATTCACTGTTTATTTGAAATTCAAAATTATCTGGGCTTTGTGTATTTTATCTGGCAACCCTATCATTGACTTCTTTGATAAAAATTAGTGTTTCAAATTTTAATTGAAAAATTTTGATGAGAAAAAGGGTAAAATGGCAGCCAGCCCCATCTACATGAAATGGCTTCAGGAAAGTCACTTGCTAACTTTCTAGGATCCTCTTAACTCCAGAATTGTTTCCCTGTCATGAGTTATTGTCTCCTCTCCTTTCCTGGACCACTGAACCTTCTCCTACATCCAAGCTCCCTAATTTTTCCACCCAAACTATCTCTAACTCAGCTAAATGATTCCCTTGTTTGGGAGCACTTAAGTCACCAAGAGAGCCAGGCCACGGGAGGTAATTCATCAGCTGGAGCTGCCCTCAAGCACACTGGCTGTGCACTGTACTAATACATTATTGAATTTGAAGATTTGTATTCTATAAAAGTTATTCATGTCCCATCCTATCAACTGTACAATATCAGCACTTACAGAAGAATAAAGATGATATAGCAACTAACAAATCCTACTGAACCCTCTATCTGCAGCCACTGCATTAAGAACTATAAAACTAGGATGCAAAGATATTTTGCCTGTTCACAAAGGCTTCTGTATTAGTCCATTCTCACACTACTATAAAGAACTGCCTGAGACTTGGTAATTTACAAAGGAAGAGGTTTAGTTGACTCAGTTCCGCATGGCTGGAGAGGCCTCAGGAAACTTACAATCATGGCAGAAGGGGAAGTAAACACATCCTCTTCACATGATAGCAGGAAGGAGAAGTGCCACACAAAGAGGGAAAAGCCATCAGATTTTGTGAGAACTCACTCACTATCATGAGAATAGCAGCATGGAGGTAATGGGAACGTGGGGATTATGGGAACTACAATTCAAGGTGAGATTTAGGTGGTGACACAGCCAAACCATATCAGCTCCTTTTCTAATTCAGATACAGATAATTAGTTTAGAACACAATAAGCTAATTTCACTAAAGAAGAAATAAAAAAAATTGAGGGTATGTCAGGAGGTGAGTTTTGGAAAACTGAAGCCCAAATTCACATAAGAAAGAGGGAAGGCAATTTATTAGGTGTTGCTCTCACACCAGCCCTGAGAGGTTGCATCATTTTTATTCCCTTAAACAGACAAGAAAAGTGCCAACCAGAGTTGTTGATAGTATAGTCGGCCCTCCAGAGCCATGGTTTCTGCATCTGTGGATTCAATGTGAATGGAAAATACTTTTTAAAACATTGCATCTTGGGAAGCTGAGGCAGGAGGACAGCTTGAGCCCAGGAGTTTGAAGTTGCAGTGAGCTATGCACCACAGCACTCTATCCTAGGCAACACAGCGAAACCTTGCCTTAAAATGAAAAAAAATTGTGGGTGCTATGGGTTGGTGGGCTAGTGGGATGGCAGAATGAGGAAAGGACCCCACTTTGAGGAAGAAAATGAAGAAATTTGAGGAGGTGCAAAACGTGGACAGGGTAAAAGAAAGATACTTTTTTCTAAAGAATTGTGATGTATGATGTATGGCTTTGGGGATGACCAGAATCCTGATACTGAGTCAGTGGATATTCTTGAAGATCTTGTCATAGAGTTTATCACTGAAATGACTCACAAGGCAATGTCCTTTGGAAGACAAGGTCGATACAAGTTGAAGATACTGTCTTTTTGATTCAAAGGGACCTAAGGAAGTTTGCCAGGATTAAAGACTTGCTTACTATGAATGAGGAATTGAAACAAGCTAGAAAAGTGTTTGATGAAGCAAACTATGGATCTTGATACTTTTTGTAGTTTCTGAAAATTACCAACTGGGGAAATCATATATAATAATTGTATATTTTCTTTTTTAAAAAAATAATTGTATATTTTCTAAAGTAAGGTTCTGATATCTAGCCATGTAAATGAAAGATGGAGAAACACAGTTTTCACCCTTTATTTTTATGCCTTTGATTTTAGAGTGATATTGGTGCATTTAATTGCCTGCCTTTGTATTACCATACTTGAATTACTTACTGGGTTTTAATAACCATGCATAAGTCAAAGTACCTTGCAAACCATGCAGTTTCTTCTGACTTTTGTCTGTCTAAAGAATAAAGTATTATTTATGGGTTAGGTATGTTTATGCTTTTGTAAGCTAGACTGTAGTTATTTAATATGTGAAATCTAAATGGCATTTTTGACTCGACACCTCAGCCATGTTCTTCATGTATTTGGAAGTTTTTAGACAACTAGTTGTCTGGTTTATTGTGAAAGATTATTAAGATAATTATTATTAAAGATAATGAACTGGATTGGGTGTGATGGCCCACGCCTGTAATCCCAGCACTTTGGGAGGCTGAGGCAGGCAGATCACCTGAGGTCAGGAGTTTGAGATCAGCCTGGCCAACAAGGTGAAACCCCATCTCTACTAAAATTAAAAAATTAGCTGGTTGTAGAGGCATGCACTTGTAGTCCCAGCTACTCAGGAGGCTGAGGCAGGAGAATCGCTTTAACCCGGGAGGCGGAGGTTGCAGTGAGCCGAGATCAAGCCACTGCACTTCAGCCTGGTGACAGAGTGAAACTTCATCTCAAAAAAAAAAAAAAAAAAGCCAGCCGTGGTGGCAAGTGCTTGTAATCCCGGCTATTTGGGAGGCTGAGGCAGAAGAATTGCTGGAACTGGGGAGGCGGAGATTGCAGTGAGCCGAGAGGACGCCACTGTACTCCAATCTGGGCAATAGAGCGTGACTCTGTCTCAGAAAAATAAATACAGACAATGAACTGGTTTGTGTTTCTTTTAGAGAGATGATAGAGGAAAATACAGTTTTTTATAAGAATGTTTATCTCTCTTTTTTTTTTTTTTTTTTTTTTTTTTTGAGACGGAGTTTCACTCATGTTACCCAGGCTGGAGTGCAATGGCGCAATCTCAGCTCACCGCAACCTCCGCCTCCTGGGTTCAGGCAATTCTCCTGCCTCAGCCTCCTGAGTAGCTGGGATTACAGGCACACGCCACCATGCCCAGCTAATTTTTTGTAGTTTTAGTACAGACGAGGTTTCACCATGATGACCAGGATGGTCTCGATCTCTTGACCTCGTGATCCACCCGCCTCGGCCTCCCAAAGTGCTGGGATTACAGGCTTGAGCCACCACGCCCGGCCAAGAATGTTTATCTCTCTTAAAAGATAATTTGTTTTGATTTTCTCTGGGCAACAAGTTATTTTTTTTTAAAGAAACTAAGTTTCACATGAATAATGCTGTGTTGGAAGACTTTTTGATTTAAAATCTTTTCAGACTTATCTTACTAACTTTTAGGAGAATTTGTTTTCCCAGATTTAAGCTTCTAAAAATAAATGCTTTCGGTAGCAGGAATGGCATTGCTTAAAAAGCTAATGACAGGATAAGCATTTGCATCAGTGTTTTATTAACGTATGTATAAGTACTTGTTCATTGTGGAAATGGTCCTTGACTAAAACCGTGTGTGGCCATGGAAACCACGTTTATAGTTCTGGATATATAGGTTTTGTGTGTATTTAGTCTATTGTATTAAATTATTGCCCTTAGTTTTCAGTAAGGATTACAATTGCATTTAAGTAAATCATTGAATGTTATTGTTTCTGAAGCTTAACTTTTTGTGCTCCACTTATAAACATGATCTATAAATCAGGGCTTGGGAAAATTTTACTTTCTTAACCTACTGATACAGGAATAAAGTATGAACAGTTAAACAGGAAAAACAAATTGTACCTGTACGGAAAATGTAGACTTTTTTTTGTCATTATTCCCTAAACAGTACAACTATCAACATATCATTTACATCGTAAATTAGGTATTATAAGTCATCCAGAGATGATTTAAAGTATACATGAAATTGTGCATAGGTTATATGCAAACCCTACATCATCTTGTATCAGGGACTTGAGCATCCCTGGATTTGGGTATGAGGGGTGGTTCCTGAACCCAGTCCCCCATTATTGTAATTCATCAACAGAAACTTGCCCTAGGTCAGAACACTGGTAAGGGACAGGGCCATAATCCAAACCCAGATTTCTTTCATGTTAAAGCCTATCTTTTTATTTTGTTTTTTTTCCTAAGCGGCGCACGTACGTAATTAGATGGTTGGAACATGCATGCACATGTGTGCATATGTCAGGGGGTGTTCAGTTGACCAACTGTCCCAGTTTGCCAGGAACTAGTGGATTTTCTGGGACATGAGGCTTTTAGTGCTAAAACTGGTAAAATTAAACTGGAAAAGTCCCAGGCAAATTGGGATGAGTTAGTCACTCTAGTTTGGCCTTCCTTTTCCAGGAGGTATTTGAGGGTAGTTTTCTTTCCTCCCGCCCTTCTCCTTATTCTGTCTTTTGTTATTGCTACAATGCCTGGGGTAGGGGGTTGGAGCTTGACATTACTGGTATTTTGGGAAGGGGGTGGACAAAGACTGCTAAATATTTCGCAGTTTGCACTGGGGGCGACGGTCCCACCCAGTGAAAAGTACATACAAAATAATTTTTTTTTTTACATCTTCCTGAGTTAGCCTTTTGTCAGCTTTACAACCAAGATTGTTTTTTCTTTTTCTTTTTTTCTTTTTTTTTTTTTTTTTTTTTCGGAAATCTGAGAGCCTTCTCTTTGAAATGTAAACACCTAGGAAGATAGTGTCTCTATGTCCCTTTCACTGTGCAAGTTTAACCTCTGAGCACCTTTCTGTCTCCGTCTTCATCTGCTTGTCACAGAGATAATAAAATTTTATTACTCCTTTCTTTTTTCTGAGACAGGATCTTGCTCTGTCACCCAGGTTGTAGTGCAGTGGCACAATCACAGCTCACTGCAGCCTCCACCTCCTGGGCCCAAGTGATCCTCTCACCTCAGCCTTTTGAGCAGCTGGGACCACAAATATGTGCCACAATGGCTTGGTAACTTTTAAATTTCTTGTAGAGATGAGGTCTCATCATGTTGCCCATGCCATTATTATTCCTTTTGATAAAGGTGAATTTAGGCTAAACTATGAAAGAATGTACAGCAAATGGCTCTGTTAAGTCTTCTCATAGGAAGAGAGGTTCCTGTTAATAGAGAAAATATGTATATAATGGCTAAAAATAGAGCAGTAGAAAAAGATTGTAACTTCTCACCTCCTTTGAGAATGGGAAGAAAGAAGGAAAAATGGATAGTAACTTCTTGGCTGCATAAATAGGGTGGAATTTATTTCTATATATAAAAATCTCTTTGCAGATGATCAGCCTTTGTCCATAGTACTCTGATTTATGCTTATTCTATAATAAAACCACTTTCTTTCTTTTTGATGTTTTGTAGAGATTTTAATTTTCCTAACAATACAAAAAGGAAAGAATATTTGGTTAAAGATCACTAAACTCTGGGCTGACAGTCAGCTGGGTATGCAGGGGAATGGTGTCTCAGTGAAAGTCTTAAACACATTAAAGTTGTTTTTGTTCATTTTTATGTACAAGATTTTTTTATCAGGATGCCAGAGATTTTTTTCTAGAGACCATGAATTACATCACACAAAATGGTTTGGTCCCAGATCAGATAATATGCAAACACTGTTCACAGGTGAGTTGTGTAATCACCCAGATTACTTTACTTTCTTCAATGATAATGGAGTTAACAATTTTCCATTGCTTGCTGCCTTAGTTCTGTCTGTACTTAACACTAGTTCAACAACTCTAAATCTCCTCTTAATTGGTAGTTCATATCAGAGAGGCTATCAATTATTCTTCATAAAGAACCCTTTCCTGGAAACTTCTGACCTGCTTCTGTCTCAGGTAAGTCAGAAAGTTCTACAAATATCATGGGATCCCCTTCCCCATATTCCTTTGTAGCTGTCCTATGTTGCACCATTCATTTTTTACATCCTTTCTTAGCTTACACCTTTGTTTTGATGGAGCATAATCTCTAGCGGCTTTCTGAAAGTGAATGGCAGGTAAGTTTTTGAGACCGTTCATGTCCAAAATATCTTTCTTTCTATTCTCACATGAATTAGTGAATTTGGCCTGGAATAGAATTCTAGTTTGGAAATAATTTTCCTTTGGAATTTTTAAGGCATTGCTGTGTTGGTTTTGGGGCTTTTAAGGTTACTTTTCAGAAGCCTGAAATCATTTTGATTTTAATTTTTTCTCTATATTTCTCCTCCTTCTCTTTAGAACATTGGTGTCCAATCTTTTGCCTTCCTTGGCCACAGTGAAAGAAGAATCATCTTGGGCCACAAATAAAATACATTAACACTAATTATAGCTGATGAGGAAAAAAAATCTCATAATGATTTAAGAAAGTTTATGAATTTGTGTAAAGCCACATTCAAAGCTGTCCTGGACTGAATGAGGCCTGCAGGCCATGGGTTGAACATGATTGCTTTAGAAGATTATAAAATCTTTTATTTGTTACATACATGTTTGACACTTCACATCAATGGGCTTCTTACTTACCTAGTGGAATTCTGACTTTACCAGAAGAGCAGCATCCTGACCTGACTCATCCAGCCTAGGGGGAGCCTGCTTTTCAGAGACATCTTCCGCTGTCATCCATGGCACTCAGATCCACAGCTGTGGTTTCATTTTCCCGGGGAAGATGGGTGAACCATCTATCCATCCTGAAGGGAGAACCTGCATTGCTCCTCAGATGAAAGACTGCCTCTACTTTCTTGTTTTTCCATTTCGCTCATTGACACATAACTCTTCAGTTGATAATTCATTTGCTTCAAACCACAGACATCTCTGGAATTATGCAATCCAATCCTCGGGAAAACATAGTATTTACGTGGTCTTGGAGAGTCTACAGCTGCCTTATTTGATAAAGTTGCATCAGGATATGTTATTTGAAACATCCCAGGAGAGAAGACTTTTCATAACTGTCCTTAGAGTCTGATGTAACAACACTGACTACAGCCTGGCAGGATTCTCTTTTCTAAGCTAAGTGAAAACGCAATGCGGAAAACACCCAAGCATTTAAAAAAGATTTTTGTGACTCTATTTTCTCCATAACTTCTGAGGGAAACAGTTTACAGTTCATAATTTTTTGTTCATTCCTAAGCACCACTGGGAAGTTTCCCTCAGTGTTATTTTCCTGTGGGTGACGTGTTGCCCTGATGTCTCCAACCAAGAACCCATGAGCACCCAGTGATTCCTCACACAACACCTGCATTGTTCTATCAAAATGTACCTCTCCTGTGCTGTCTTCTCTGTGTCACGTGTCTACTCCCTAACTAACCTAAGAGGGAGAAGTAGTGAGAGACAAAGGGAGAGAAAGAGAGAGAGAGAGAGAGAGAGAGAGAGCGCTTAAACTCACCAATAGGCTAATATGAGTTGCAGTTTCCTTGTCTATAAAGTAAAAATAAAACTACCTAGAAGCAGTCAAATTAAATCAAACTACATTTAGGCCTGCAATTGAGAAAAATACTGAGGTTACCTGAGAGGATGGTGATTAGCTGTAAAGATTCATAAGGGAAGTGAGTGAGAAAGCACCAGAAGCCACCTCAGCAGAGGGTGAGCAGGTGGCATGAGGAGCTAGAATGTTCTCCAGGAGACCCCCTAGTGGCAAAGGGCAGCTCCTGGTGGACTTTGCTGAGATTAAGGAAGTCTCCATTCTGTATTGACAATGACCACTTCTAACAGCCAAGTGACTTTCTGGGTACTCTCTGGTCTCCTGTGCACACTCAGAGCTTCTCCTGCCTCAAGGCTTCCACTTACTGCCTTTTCTCTGAGGTCTTTCTATTTGGGCCCCTCTACAGCACTTGTCCTTCTCTGTGTCTTACACTCAGACTCTCCAAAAACAGATTCATGGATCACTTGCCAGCACAATCACTCACAGAATGTTCCAAATGTGTCCCTTCCCCTGGTGGGCCAGTGTAAGCTGTTCTTTGAGATGTATCATGGGTAGACTGACACCCTTCCATGTTTATCCAACTTGGTTTTCTCCATGTGTTTTCTCACTTTGTTTCCAGCCCATAATCATTTAAGAGCACCCGGGTAGACCATTTGCTATGCTAAGAACAGGAGACATAAAGCTGAATATGACAGAACGTGAACTGATAAGTCTATTGGCAAAGCCACCTAGAAAAGAGTATGATGCCATATTCATTTTCTAGGACTGCCGTCACACATTACTGCAAACTGTATGGTTTAAAACAATGAACATGTATTCTCTTTCAGTTTTGGAGGTTAGAAATTGAAGATCAAGGCGCCAGCAGGGCCATACTCCTGAAAGCTCTAGGGAAGAATCCCCCCTCACCTCTTCCTAGCTTCTGGTGTTGCCAGAAATCCTTGGCACTCCTTGGCTGATAACACTTGTTTCCAATCTCCGCCTCCGTCATCACACAGCCTTCGTTATATGTTCCCCTGTGTCTTCACTTGACCTTCCTTTAAGGATGCCAAACATTGAATCCAGAACCCACCCTAATCTGCCAAGATCTCATCTTGATTACATCTGCAAAGATCCTGTTTCCAAATAAGGTCACATTCATTCAGTTTTTTGGTAAATATGAGTTTCAGGATGACCAGCACAGGTGGTCACAGATATGTTGGTGTACGGAAGTCCAGGGGCCACTGAAGAGGTCCCTTCCTTTCCTCCTCCCCAAGTGGTGGCTATGTACCAGACTGATCTAGTCACAGAAGGTAGAGCATGACTGAACAGCACAGAGAGAGCAGAGGGCAATCAAGAGCTGTTGTTGAAGGGTGAGTATATAGGACAGGAAAAGTGATAGGTCCCTATACAGAATATTAAATTTAATTCACACATAAGTATTGAAAATAGGTCATAGTATTCTGGTTTTGTAGGTGAGGAGATAGAGGCCCAGAGAGGTTAAGTCAGTTGCTCAAAGTCAAACCACCATTACAGGTAGAGCCAGGTTTGAATTGAGGCTTAAGACTTTAAGTGTTCACAAATGCTTCAAGGGATCTTGTAGCTGATATGACCTGGTATAGCACAATTTCACATACCCTGAAATATTCCCTCCATAGTCGGGGCAGGGAGAGGGAGCTATATTAGGTCACACCTTGGCCTTAGGACATCAAAAGCTTGAGTTAACGGTCACTATTTAAAACTCTCTGGTCCAAGCACTTGTTGGTATCCATGGCTGGGGGACCTGAAAGCAGATCATATCCCAGGGCTCTTTTCAGACATTCCCCACCACCAGCCCAGAGCCTGGTATCTCCACTGGGTGGCTAGTCCCAGAAGGGAAATAACAATCACTGTAGTTTGGCTCTCAGGAAACTCCATCCTTAGGGGAAAGGGCGAACACCACATCAAGGGATCGCCACATGAGACAAAAGAATCTGAACAGCAGCCCTTGAGTTTTGGCTCTTTCCGCTGAAATAGTCTACCCAAATGAGGAGGAGCCAGAAAAGTAAGTCTGGTAATATTAAAGCAGGAATGGCCACGAGAAACAGACCTCTCAGACACTGAACTAGGAAGGAAGGGATGATTTACTTGGCCGGGAGCAAGGCAGCATAGCTGCCCAACAGCCAAGCTCATCTAACAAAGAAAGATCCTGCCCTTCTATAGGCTTACAACTCTAGAAATTACACATGAAAGGATCTTGGGTTTACAGCTTTAGAAATTACACATGAAAGGGTATTTAGTTCATGGAGTAGGCGTGGGGTATGTGGCTTAGGTGGGGATTTGATCTTGTTTAAGTAAAAACAGTGCCTTCCAGAAAGGTTCCCCCATACCATGCCTGCAATCTACAGAAGGGCAATTAAGGTGGCGCCCGGTCTGCCAGCCTTTCGTTCTACTGAAATGTGGTGCGGAAGTCAAGAGGGAGGTGGTCTTAGATGCTTAGGTCTCCCTCTTCGATACGACAAAACAAGGTTCTATAACAACCTGAAAAGATCACGCTAGCTCTCCAGCAATGGATTGAAACCGAAAAGAAATCTCTGAATTGCCAGATAAAGAATTCAGAAGGTTGATTATGTGAACCCTGAAAATCTGAGACGGGTCTCAGTTAATTGAAAAAGTTTATTTGGCCAAGGTTGAGGACGTGTGCCCATGACACAGCCTCAGGCTGTCCTGATGACATGTGCCCAAGGTGATCAGAGCACAGTTTGGTTTTATACATTTTAGGGAGACATGAGACATCAATCAACATATATATAAGATGAACATTGGTTCTGTCTGGAAAGGCAGGACAACTCAAAGAGGGGAGGGGGCTTCATAGATAGATAAGAGACAAATGATTGCATTCTTCTGAGTGTCTGATTAGCCTTTCCAAAGGAGGTAATCAGATATGCATTTATCTCAATGAGCAGAGGGGTGACTTTGAATAGAATGGAAGGCAGGTTTTCCCTAAGCAGTTCCCAGTTTGACTTTTCCCTTCAGCTTGGTGATTTTGGGGGCCCAAGATATTTTCCTTTCGTATTTCCCTACTTTTCTTTTTAAAAATTTTTTGGAGAAAGCATTTTAGAAGAAAATGAGTCTGTGGTCTTAGGTTTCATCTGATCTCTCATGGGTTAGATAGCTTATTCCTAGATGGGTAGGTCCTGAGTTACTAGGAAAGCTCATGTTTAGAAGGTTGTGAAGTTTCATGTCCTTTGAAGAGAAAATAGGGGAAGGGAGAGAGAAAAGCAACAACAAGCAAAAGAACAATCCTGGAAAATCAATATAGGCCACATAACTCTGAAGTCCATACATCAGTAGGCAAGTATGAAAGTGTCTTATGTATGTACATAGGTTGCTGTTATTTTCCTCTGAAGTTTAAGTTGTCTGGCTTCAATTCACAGGGCTGTGTGAAAGCACAGCTTAGTTTTCAGTGACTTCAGGAAAAATGGGGGAAGAAAAGAAGCCAAAAAAATAAAAACATTATTTTGAAGACTTGTAGCTAAGAAAAATTAGAATTTGGTTCAAACTGTAGAAAATCATAAAAATAGAAAAACATTAGCGAACACTAGAATCTAACAACAGGTATACTATTGTTTTTGAAACATAAATTTTCTCTCCAGTTTCCCATGTTTACGAAAGACAAATCATGGTAGGACTGGTTTGCTTAACTATACTTGGCCTAATTATTTGTATACAGTGCAGCAAAAATATTTACATAGGCTTATAAATTGGCTTTGATGGAACTTTGTTCCATAGAAGGAATCTCAGATAAGACTTTTTAAAAGCCGAGCCCAGCCATGAATTTGTACCATCAAATACCTATGAGTTGAGTAAACTCCTCTTCTCTTGAGGTCCCAAGATAAACTTGAGGCTCCTGGGCCTTTCAGAAAATGACATTCTTTACTTACCACAGATCAAGAACTCTGTACAGGGACTGTGTAGACAAAGGTATGAGGTCAGTTTTTCCAAGGGGCTTTCATTGGCTCCATAAGTCAAGTTTGATTTCTTAAAGGAAAGCATACCATTCCTGTCCAAGCCTCGGTAAAATAACCAGTTTCTCCAATTGTATCCTGTTACAGAAAACAGATTCTTATTGCACTTATGCAAATAACTATATTGTCATAAGTTAAAAACACTCACAAATACTTTTCAAGTTCTAGAGAAATCAATTAGAGAGAAGCAAATATGCTCCAAATTTTGTTCATAGAAATATACTTTACTCAATTGTTAAAAGCTGTAAACAGCTTAAAAGTGTTCTTGACTCTGAAAAACAAAACAAAGGATCAGCAACATTTTAAGCAAAATTTAAAAAGATTATTTCAGACTTCTATTAGTTTAGTCCATGCAGTTAATTCCTGTTCTGCTTGATATTCACGAACATTTCAGTTCTCCATGAGTCCTGGAAGTTTTCCTCTATTTGGATGTCACAATCTCCAATTATCAGAAACCTGCATTTAAGAGTACCTGTTGGAGTTTTATAGCTGATTTCTACGCCACCTTCTAAAGAGGACCAAAACAAGTCAACACCACAAAAACTCTTCTAGGCATTGGCTTAGGCAGAGTTCATGACCAGGAACCCAAAAGTAAATACAACAAAATCAAAGATAAATAGATGGGACATAACGAAGCTAAAAAGCTTCTGCACAGTAAAAGAAATAGAAGAGCAGAAAACCCCAGAGTGGGAGAAAATCTTCACAAACTATGCATCCAACAAAGGACTAATATCTAGAATCTACAAGGAACTCAAGCAAATTAGCAAGGAAAAAAGTAATCCCATCAAAAAGTGGGTTAAGGACATGCATAGACAATTCTCATAAGAAGATGTACAAATGGCCAACAAGCATAGGAGAAAATGTTCAACATCACTAATTATCAGGGAGACGCAAATAAAAACCACAATGTGATACCACCTTACTCCTGCAAGAATGGCCATAATTAAAAAATAAAAAAAATCATAGATGTTGGCGTGGATGTGGTGAAAAGGGAACACTTTCACAATGCTGGTAGGAATGTAAACTAACACAATCACTATAGAAAACAGTATGAAAACTCCTTAAAGAACTAAAGGTGGAACCACTATTTGATCCAGCAATTCCTCTACTGGGTATCTACACAGAGGAAAGGAAGTCTTTATGTGAAAAAGACACTTGCACACCCATGTTTATAGCAGCACAATTTGCAATTGCAAAAATATGGGACCAGCCTAAATGCCCATCAACCAATGAGTGAATAAAGAAAATATCATGTATATATATATATATTTATACACACACACATATGCACCAGGGAATACTACTCAGCCATAAAAGGAAATGAAATAATGGCATTCACAGCAACCTGGATGGCGCTGGAGACCATTGTTAACTGAAGTAACTCAGGAGTGAAAAACCAAACCTCATAGATTCTCATTTATAAGCGAGAGCTAGGCTATAAGGATGTAAAGACATACGAATGATACAATAGACTCTGGGGACTTGGGGAGAAGGGTGAGATGGGGGTGAGGAATAAAAGACTACACATTGGGTACCATGTATACTGCTTGGGTGATGGGTATGCCAAAATCTCAGAAATCATCACTAAAGAACTTATCCATGTCACCAAATACCACCTGTTCCTTAAAAACTATTGAAATAAAAAATAAATGTAAAAAGATGAGGTAAAATATTAAAAATAAATAAAAATAGAAAAAGTCTTTAGTCAAATATGGTAGCCACTAGCTACAAGTGGCTATTGAGTACTTGAAATGTAGCTAGTTTGAACTGAAATGTCCTGCAAGTCTAAAATACACACATTTAGTACCAAAAATACTATCTTATAGTATTTTTCCCAACTTTTATATTGATTTTGAAATAATATTTTAAATTGGGCTAAACGATGACCCCAATTTAAAATATTATTGGGCTAAACAAATATAGTATTAAAATTAACCTCACTTCTTTCAATGTGGCTGACAAAAAAGTTTAAATGTGTGGCTCACATTTTAATTCTACTGGACCGCACAGGTGGCGAAGGTCTCTGAAGATGAAACACCAAATAAGTTTATTTTCCACGGGGACTGGGGGTGGGTGCTTTGGGGGAAGTGAATAGCTGCTGGGCAGTGTTAAAATCAGGGTGGTCCTAGGTGGCAGTAAAGAGCAGTCTTTGTGCAGCCAGATGGCAACTGAAAGCGTGAATGCCTGGCTGTTGGAAACGACAAAATAAATTATGAAATCCTGAAGTTTCAGGGTGAAAAAATGCCTTATAAATTGTCATCTGACCTAATAAATAATGGAAAGAAATGCCCTGGACTCAGAATCTGAATGTTTTGGTTCCAGTCTTAGCTCCATCATTTATTAGATGGGACGTCTTGAGCAAGTCAGACGTCCCATTTTTCTGGGACGTTTTCTTTTATGTCTAATGGGGGACATAAAACCTGCTTGATCTTTCTTGGAGGGTTATTTTGATTATTTTAATGTATTTGAAAGCCCACTCAAAATTCCAAGGTACTGCAAAAACATAAGATATTAAATAGGTGTTGCCTATTTTACAATCCTGGCTCAGCCCAGTTCTATAGACAGTTGGTAATTTTCAAGGTGAGTAATTAATACGTAGATACTCTGGGAGTGAACATATTATTAGTGTGTTTGTGCTTATGTCTACACAGAGAAGAGAGCGGAAGCAAAGATAAAACTTGTAGCTCCCATTTTCTTCTTCTATATTTCTACTTATTTTTTCTATCACAGTTACAATCCCTAAAGAAAAATTTAGATGAGTACTAGAATCTGAGAAAATTAATTAAATCAGGCTGAGATGAATAAGATAGAATAAAATGAGCTGTAGAATGATGTTTTCGATGAGCTACTCACTGTGCCCGAGTCAGCACCTTCCTTAATTGACTCTTTTCAAGGAAATGCAGTGCAGTGTTGCTCTCTGTTGTCACCTGTGTGTCACGACTCTCTGGAGCCATTAACCCATTTGTCTTGAATAGTCAATACTCTGGCCCCAGGATTTCGAGGAGACAGAAGCTGGGGTACATGGCTGAGGCATTCTCACTCCTGTTCCAGCCTCAGGAAAACCCACTGAGCCTGGGTCAAATCTGGGTGGCAATTACTGACAACTGTGATTTCTGAGCCATCCTCTCTCCATTGCTGGGTGAGGCCTCAGGGAGGCCAACAATTTCCCGGGCCTCTCTGTTGCTGTACACATCTGGAACTGAAATTCATTGTATATCCCTTCGACCCTGAATTTAACCCTAAGAAGTGTGAAAAACTGGTTTGAACGTCCTCATCAAAACTCATGTTGAAATTTAGTTACCATATGTAATGGTATTGAAAGGTGGGAACTTTAATAGATGATAAGGGCCAGGGTGCAGTGGCTCACACCTGTGATCCCAGCACTTTGGGAGGCTGAGGTGAGAGGATCACTTGAGCCCAGGAGTTTGAGATCAGCCTGGACAACATGGTGAGATACTGTCTCTAAAAAAGAATATACAAAAATTAGTGGGGAGTGATGGCACACACCTGTAGTCCCAGCTAGTCTCGAGACTGAGGTAGGAGATTTACCTGAGCCCAGAGAGTTTGAGTTTGCAGAGAGCTGTGATTGAACCACTGTGCTCCAGCATGGGCAACAGAGGGATACCCTGTCTCAATAAAAAAGAAAAGAAAAGAAAAGATAATGAGATCATGAGGCTTCGCCCTCATGAGTAGAATCATGCTGTTCTCACAGGAGGGGGTTTATTTCTGCAGAATCAGCTCAGCCCCATTTTCTCTCCGTCTTGTGTATTCACCTCCACCTTCTGCCATTCCACCATGGGATGACCCTTGTCAGATGCCAGAACCATGCTCTTGGATTTCCTAACCTCCAGAACCATGGGACAAATAAATTTCTGTTTATCATAAATTACCCAGTCTGTGGTATTCTGTTATAGCAGCAAAAATAACAGACTAAGACACTCACCATCCCAGTCACCACAGGATGAGAATTCTAGAAGATGCCCTTGCAATTCTCATAAAACCCTGGGGCCCAAGGCCATTTAAGAGGTAGCCCTCTACAGCAGTCATCTGTGGGATCAGACATGGCTAAACTTTAGGGATTAAACAAGCGTCTTTAAAAGCTTAAAGAGATTGGGCACAGTGGCTCATGCCTGTAATCCCAGCACTTTGGGAGGCTGAGGCGGGTGGATCACCTGAGGTCAGGGGTTGGAGACCAGCCTGGCCAACATGGTGAAGCCTCATCTCTACTAAAAATACAGAAAATATTAGTTGGGTGTGGTGGCAGGTGCCTATAATCCCAGCTAGTCAGGAGGCTGAGGCAGGAGAATTTCTTGAACCCAGGAGGTAGATGTTGCAGTGAGCTGAGATCACGCCATTGCACTCCAGCCTGGGCAATGACAGTGAGACTCTATCTCACCCCCCGCCCCCCCAAAAAAAGCCTAAACAGTTTTAAAATAGTATGTCTTTCTGACGATTAACTAATACAAGTTCCTTGTAGAACACTTGAAAATTACTGCAAGGTACTGTGATTATATCCCTTTTAATTATGTAATTATTTTGTCAAATAAAGTTTTCTTTTTTCTTTTTCTTCTCTTTTCTTTCTTTCTTTCTTTTTTCTGGCATACGATTAACAAAAGACTAGGACTCAGACTATAGTATATAAGGACTTCTATTTAAGAAAATGAGAAAAAGTTGCAATGATATCTTGTGATACAAAAAAATTTTAAAGCCAAATAAATAAAATGAGAAAAAGGCAAACAACCCAGTGAAAAGTGATTAAAGAATATAAGCAGGCAGTTCAGAGGAGGTACAACTGACATGACCAATGAGCATATATGAAAAGACACCCAATCTCAGTCAGGAAACTGACTTTTCCCACCTGATTTAAGTTTAATTATAGCAAACCTTGGTGGAGCGTGGGAGCACTTATACCCTGCTTTAGAGGGGTCAATGTGGTACATCTGCTTTGAAGAAGAATTTTATAACATCTGGTATGGTTGAAGATGCAATTCAGCTTATTTTCCATGCCTGCATATACACACACTTGAAACAAAATTGGAAACATTCATTAATACCATTTAATAACCTGGTTAAGTAAAGAGCTTAACAGTATCATGAACATCTTTCTGTTGTTAAACAAGAAAACTTATTATTAAGAAGCCTCCGGCTGAGGTTCCTAATCCCTGCTTCCTCTCTTTGCACTGTGAGGGCCTCTGGCCTGATAAAAAGTCACCAGAACCTTCACACACAGCCCAGAATCACTCACACCTGCTTGCTCCTCCACTGTCAGCGGGGAAATGCAATAGTCCAAGTCCCTGCATGCCTGATTTATTCCTCTCTCCATTCACCCCCTCATCCTTCTGCTCTTGATTTTGGTCAGGTTATGAAGGAGAATGAGTTGGAGAGGTCCACAGGGGATTCCAGCTCTGCTGGAAATCAAGACTGCAGGAGACAGGCATGAGGGAGTGAGCAAGCACTTGGGAAAGGGCCCGTGCAAAGCAGGCTGAAGCTTGCATGCTACTGCTTGTTGCAACTGTGGGTGGAATTAGAGGTAAGGTAAGAGAAGTAAGGTGGGTGAGAAAGATGGCGGATACACTCCGCTTCAAAAACCTTAAACTTAAATCTTCCCACTGGCCCCGTGAAAGCCCCTTACTTTCTTCCTTTCATTTCCTATCCACTTGCCATTGCTTTAACCATTCCTTTGTTAAACTCCAGCTCACTTGTCCCTGTATCCTCCTTGCATGGCACCTGCAGAGCTGCACCTCAGCCCTGGACCACTCCAGCCCTCTGCTTTCTCCTTGCCTGTGCTTAGGTTGCTGTGTCAAACCCCAGCATTTCAGTACCTCTAAGTCCATTTATGGACTCCAATCTCAACTAGTCCATATGTGCACGCCACCCATCTTTCTGACTCTCTTTCAGCTCTCTCTCCAATTCTACAGAGTGGCTTTTCCACATGTTCACCATTTTCTAAGTCTACATAGTTTTTACTCTCAGCACATGATTTGACCTCCTGTTTCACAGAGGAATTAAAAATCTTTAGAAAACTCCCTCAGTTTTCTCCCATCAACTCTATAAGTGGAATTGCATTGCTACCTGATTTTTTTCTCTTTTCTTCCTGTTACAATGGAAGAGGCAACCCCATTCCTATCTCAGGCCAATTTCTACTCTTAAGCTTTTAAACTAGTGTCTTCAACATCATTACCTGATCAAATAATCCTATTGTTTGTTGTAGCCTCAATATTTTCTACAGCATTTGATTGTGTTCAGGTCACTCCCAGGATAAACCATGACAAAAGGGCTGTCTTTGGCACAAGTCCTTCTCCAGATACCACTCCAGCTCTTCTCTCCATCACAGGTATAGTGAACAATCATGGAACAGTTTACAAAACCATCCAGGCTTCTAGATAAGTGACTGCCTGGGGTCAGAGGGTGAAAAGGAGAGAAGAGGAAGGGGAGAGAAACTGGGAATGATTGCTAGTGGTTGTGGAGATTCTTCCATGGATAATGAAAATGCTCTAAAATTGATTATGCTGATGGTTGCACGACTGTGAACATACTAAAAACCATTGAGTTGCATACTTTATAATGAGTGAAGCCTATGATATGTGAACTATAGCTCAATCAAGCTGTTTTTAAAAAATAAGTTACTTGGCTGGACGTGGTGGCTCATGCCTGTAATCCCAACACTTTGGGAGGCCGAGGTGGGTGGATTACCTGAGGTCAGGAGTTCGAGACCAGCCTGGCCAACATGGTGAAACCCCCATTTCTACTAAAAATACAAAAATCATCCAGGCCTGTTGGTGGCACCTATAATCTCAGCTACTTGGGAAGCTGAGGCAGGAGAATTGCTGGAACCTGGGAAGTGGATGTTGCAGTGAGCTGAGATTGTGCCATTGCACTCCAGCCTGGACTAGCAACAGCAAGACTCTGTCTGAAAAAAAAGCTTACTTTTAGCACAATGAAAGACATAGTTAGGGGATATCATGAGGCAGTCTTTTTATGGTGACAGGACAGCTCCATATCCTGATTATGATGATGGTTACTTGCATCTACACATGGGCTAAACGTTCACAGTACTATTCACTTCTGAAATGTAAATAAATATATATGTTTTTAAAAGAGCATGTAAAAACAAACTGGGGAAATCCAAATAAGGTCTGTACCTAAGTTTATAGTATTGCATAATACTAATGCTAAGGTTCTGGGTTTGACGTGTACTAGAGTTATGTAAGGTATTGCCATTGGGGGAAGTTGGGTGAAGGGCACATGGGAACTCTTGGTACTATTTTTGAAGCTTCTTGTGAAATTTAAACTATTTCAAAATAAAAATGTTATTTGTAAATTTTGTTTCAGACTTCTCCCTTCTCCTTTCCAAATCACAGGGAGTCCCTTTTTCAAACAAATATATTAATAGACATGGTTGAATAATCAGAGGTGGGCACCAGACCCAGCCAGGTTCATAGGAATTTTTTCCTGAATTTTTTTTTTTTTTTTTTTTATCAGTAGCAGATTTTTATTAGATGGAGGATAACAAGGGTTAGCTCATAGGTAAGTGGTAACAAATGGCAAGTACAGCCATGCCACAGAGGAGTGCAGGCATTACTGGCTATGGGAATGGGTACTTATGAAATCTAAAGGTCAGGTCTCCTGATGAACTCTGACCACCCAGTAAGCTCTTCTCCTTGGCACTCAGTATGACCAGTGCTGGCATGAAAGGATCTACAGTAGCTAGTTCAACTTAGCCAATAGTTCTTCCAGTTCTGGTCGAGTTTTGAATCTTCCCTTGAAGTCTTCTTCAGTGTGCTCCTTCACTAACAATCTGACTCCTTCAGGAAGATTGCTTTGGATTATTTCCAAGAAAATCTCTGCAAATGTAGCACTCAAACCGCTGATCTGAACCACTCGCTCATGGATGGTAAGCACTGAGTCCAGGAACATTTTGCTGCCTTGGTCCTGCAACTGCAACACTTCTAAGGTTTTGGTTGGTATCGCATAACTTTCTTCGACTTTAATGGAGAGAGTTGCAGAGGTTGTGAACATACTGCGCATAACTTTCTGTCTGGGTCATGTCATATGCAGTCAGATGAATGTTTAAAATCCCATATTCATAATCTGTCCCCAAATTAATGGGTCTCACTTCCACTTTTCCCCTCTTCTTCTTGGGCTCTTCTGCTTTAATTAGGTGCTTGTACTTTCCAATGCCATGGGTGGGTTTTGTCTTGTAGGGCCGACTACTACTTAGCAGAATGCCACCTACAGAATAGATGGGCTTCTCTCCTGAAGTTCTAAACCTTAAGAGAGAAAAGGTTTGCTTTAAAATGGTATTGTTCCTCAGGCACGGCACCTTTTCCAAGGTTCCGCTCATCCTTTGCAGCTGCGCGGCCTCTAGCTGTGCAAACCGAAGATCCGCCCCCGCAGCCGCGTTCCCTGGGCGTCTGGAAACACTAACAGAACGCCTGAATTTTTTTTAACCTGCGTATTGTTACATTACATGATTATAGTACAGCTGTTGGTATTCTTCCATTGATAACTCTTTTGGAGTGTTTCCAGTTTTGAGCTATTATGAATAAAGCACTATAAAAATTCTTTTTTTCTCCTTTTTCTTTGCAGAACTTACAATCTATGAAAATTCTTGTACAAGTCTTTGGGGAGACATTTGTTTTCATTCCTCTTGGATAAATGACTAGAAATAAAATTCCTGAGTCATATAGTATGTTTACTTTTTAAGTAACTGCTAAACAGTTCTCCAAAGCAATCATACCATTTTACATTCCAACCAGCAATGTATGAGAGTTCTGTTTGTCTCATATTCTTGCCAATATGTGATATAGCTAGTCTTTGGTTTTAGCTTTTTTAGTGAGTATGAAATACTGTCTCATTGTGATTTTATTTTGCATTTCCCTGATGTCTAAAGATGTTTACCAATTTTTCATGAGCTTTATTGGCCATTTGTATATCTTCTTTTCTGAAATGTTGGTCAAATATTTGACATTGGAAGACCAATGATGCAACCATGTAAATGGCTGCTTCAATATGGTATGCATTTTACCTATCATATAGTAGATTAAAGCCAAGACAAGAAAAGCACTCAGCAGTTCAAGCCTGACATTGAAATATCCTGGGGTTAAGTTGAACGTTTTGGTGAAATTATACAGAAGGGCTCTGCTTCTGCCTTCTCACCAGCCATTGATGCCAAAGTGCCATTGCTATATATTCTTGGGCAGCTTCCTCATCTTTTCTGAACTTATCCTTCCTCCATTCCTACCAGGCAGGCTACAGAGTCCTGACAATGAATAGCTCTTGCTTGTCCTATCAAGTTTCCATCATGGCTGAAGAGAGACTTCACCTTCTACTTCCTGTCCTGTAATTCAGCTGTTAATTATTTTTTCTGAGTGCATGGATAAACAAGCAAATGAATAAATCAACAAGAAGCTAAGCCATCAGGACCTGAGTACAAACCCATTATGATAGTAACTGGCATCTCTATGAAGCACTGTAGTTTATAGCATGTTTTTACGTATAAAATTTATTTTTATCTTCAAAACAAAGTTGTGGGGCATTATTACCATCTCCATTTTACAGATGAGGAAAATTAGGGATCAGGGAGGTTAAATGAGTTGGCCATGGTCATCTTCCTTGCCTGTTGTTCCTGAGAAAGGAGAGCTGTGCCTGGGATTCACAAATAATGACATGGTGGAGGCAACCCAGTCTCTATTACCACAGACCAGTGTTGGGAAGGAGGCAAGTGGGGATGCAGAGGGCGAGGGAACCAAGCGAGCCCGAGATGCTGGATTCCTTTAACTCCCAAAAGCGCTGACCTAAGGTAGGTCAGGGAACAAGGTCAGGTCTTTGTGTGATATGAATGGAGAAGTCTTATCAGGAACCCCCAACAGAATTACTTCCCTGGGTATACACCGTACCTCAGTTTTCATAATCACTCCTCTCCTCCTAATTAGGATAGCACTACTTAAACTTTTCCATTGAAGTTTCCCAATTGCTGAGGCAATTTAGTCATTAGGGATGATTTGAGTCCCCACCACTGAGGTCAGGAACCCCAAATCTGTTAGGACTCCCCAGAGGCTGCCAGAGAATTGTGGCACTGAAGAGTCTTAGGAGCAGGCAACTGATTCAAAGGGGCAGGGGACAAGGTCATAGAGATTTATTTGTATAGCACAGACATTGCTTACATATAGATTGTGTTTTTACTTTGGGGAAGTTCTGGGGACTAATGGAGATTATGACAGGTGCCAAGGTCCCCTCAAGCCCCTCCTGGAAATATCAGTACAACTCACAAGTACAACTCATTCTTGGTATCTCTGAGAAGAGATGAAGAATTAGTCAGTATATTTCTTCTTAGTGATAAGCAATTTCTAAGATCCTTATACAATAGTACACTCACTTAACCATCCACTGACTGGGTCAGTAGGGTATTGCAGCAGTTAAGAGTTGGGCTTTAGAGTATAATAAACTTAGGTCATGCCCCTTACTATTATTCTACCAACCATACCATAGAAGGTCAGTTCATATTAACTGCCTTATTACTACTGGTGGAGAAAATATAAAGTGACAAAAAACCACTTTGGACTTAGTTAACTCACATTAATTTGTATTTTAGAAATTTCAACAGCACCTACAAACACTTGAAAGATAATGGTATAAAACCTGTGACTGGTATTATTTATCCAGACCACAGACAATGCTTTGTATCTAGATTGATTTGGACCTGTTGCAACAATTGCTCTGCAGGGTCATTTGTCTATCATGCTGGCACTTCTGATATAGTGGAAGAGCATGGATTTTGGAATCTTACAGACCTGGGTTCAAATCCTGGCTCTGTCACATGCTAACTGTGCCATCTTTGACAAGTTACCTAGCTTCTCTGAGTCACAGTTTCCTCGTCTCTGAAATAAGGGATAATACCTGCCTCACAGGGCCAGTGGAGGATTGAGTCATATAGTATCCATAGGAACCTGACAAATATTGGGTATCAAATAAATGTTCAATTGTTCTCTCACAGTTTGAGTGAACAGAACAATTCACATCAGTTTGAAAATGATTGGTTGAGTTACAGCATCCTGACCATTAAGACCGCCATACCTAGAAGGACTCGTAGCCCCACTAACTGAGAGCAGAAAGATAAGTATTCTTCACATTCAACAGTGCTTTAAATGTTTCATTAACACTTTCTTCCTCCAGTACATGTACGGACAGCTCCAGCCTCCACCTACTCTCTTTTACCTAACATAATTCTTTCTTAACTTCTTCTTAATCTCCCTTTCTTGAACTTTCTTATTGCACTTAGCCTGGAAGCCTCAGGTAAGTGGCTCTACTCACCCTGCAGTGAAGTGGGTCATGGGCGCATGTCGTTGGTGATAGTCTGTGTGTTCGTAAGGCCTGCCTGAGGGCAGTTAGACTCCTGCAATATCCCTTATTCAGGAGCGGTTCTGACTGCAGTGTTGATGGTGGTGGAGCAGACCCTCCATGGGTAACTTTCCTGAGAGTCAAGCAGGAATCATCCATTGGCTCAGAACAAAGGTTAGAGGCTGTGCCACGGCAGTCTGTTCTACAAGCAGGAAGGCAGGCAGGGCAGAAGTGAATGCCAGTGGACTGTGCAGACCTCAGCTTGGGGAGGGCATGTTCTCCTGGGAGTGGAGGTTGTTTCATTGCCAGGGAGCTGGAAAGTTGCCTGTGGCTTTGTCTTCCCATTTCCCATACAGCCGCCTTGCACCTTTCTTCACTTGGTGGATGTGGGAGAGGATTGTGTGCAGTCTGAGAAACTTGCTACACTTATGGAAGGACCCAGACCAGACTTCTCCCTCCCCTCAGGGCAATGTACTTTTTCTGTTTCAAAAATGTCCTTTCCATTTCCTGTTCCTGGGGCTGTACAATGCGCTTTCTCTCTTCCTCTGGACATAAGCCTGAAGAAAGATACTCTCTCCTAGAAGAAGTTTTTATCCCTGGCTAAATCTTTTTTTCCCCTATCCTTTGCAGTTGGATCTCCCAGAGCAGGAGGCCACACTTGCACCTGTTTGTCAGAAGTGGGATTGGAGTAAGGAGCCAAGTTCACCCATCATGACCATGTAACATAGTGGTTTGAGATCATGTGCCATATTGGTATGGGGATCATGTGACATTGGAATGGGGAACAAAGAGCAGGAGACTCAGCATTTCAGGTAAATAACCAATTCAAGAATAACAATTGCTAGTATTTCCTATTATCTTTTTAAAGCAAATTATCTGCTCTTTATTCACAAATTTAGAAGCTGTTTGGAATAATTTTAGATATCTGGAAACAATCTATCAAAATATGCCTCCTGAGCAACCTGGGGGTTCATTAGGTTAATTAATTAATAGTGGTTAATAAACTCTTTGAAATCCTCTTATTAATGGGGTCACCTAAGTCCAAAGTATTATTATAACCAGGCCTAATGAGGTCAGTGATTTAAAGAGAGGGTTTTAAACCATATATAAAGCTCCTCTAATGATCATTGGTACAAGACGGAGGTTAGAAAAGTCGGGTGAGTCTTCCTGCTTGTGTTTAAAAGTTTCCTCCACAGCAGTAGAACCCCACTGATGTCTACTCAGCTGAAGCCAGGTGCGCAGTGATCTACTGACTAATGGATTCTCCAATTGTTAAACCTATGTTATAGGACAAAGGCCACCGCTTTGTGAAAGCTTGAAGTGCAGTTTGCTGCTGAGTACAGAAGACCTTTGCAGACAGAGAGGGGGTATTTTCTCTGTAAGGTTGCAAACAAGGTTAGTGCTGGCTTTCTTATATCTTGTGAAACTTATAAGCTACCATTTCAATGAGACCAAGAATAGAGTTGATTGAGGAAGAAATGGAGAACAGGAAACCTCTTCTAAGTTATGTTCTCTGATGCTCCTGTTGGTATTTTATTTTGTTTTCCCTATGGAGACCCTAGTATGAGAATGGGAACACCCAGGCATGGTGGCATGCACATGTGGCCCCCAGCTACTCGGGAGGCTGAGATGGGAGGATTGCTTAAGCCCAGGAGCTTGAGGCCGTAGTAAGCTGGTTATGCCAGTGCACTCCAGCCTGGGTGACAGAGCAAGATCCCATCTCTAAACAAACAAATAAAAAACCAAAGTGATCCTTGAAAGCAGAGGCAGGGCAAGTAACCAGAATAAAAGGATCAGTATTTTTTTTTTAAAAGAAAGGGAACAAAATTGTGGGGTCCCCAAGCTTAGAGATGGGATAGAAGTGTATATTTGGTTACATAAGTAAGAAGAAATGCGTAGCCCGTGTCAATATGAAATTGGATTGAAGAGAGTTGGGAGTTTATACTTAGGAAAGAGAGTGATCCAACAAACCATGTACTGAGCCTGTGAGAATACTATCTTCAAACTGGAAAATGAGTACTGAATTGGAAATAACTCTGCATTTTTTAAAATATGAAAGCAAATTTTTCTTTAGGAAACTTTCAAGTTTTAAAATTAACCAGTTTCTATTTCAAATCAGAACAGGTCCTGGAAGATAAGATTCCCCACCATGCTATCCTCTGTGGTGTTCTGGGGACTAATTGCCCTCATTGGTAAGTCACTGGCTGAGATTTAGCATTGTTCACAGGGTGTCCACGAAAACTTCCAGCACAATCATGAATCAGAAAGAGCAATGATAGTGGGCTCTCTTTATGACCAGCTTGGCCATTAATCAACTATTATTTCTATAATTAACAGTGTGTTCTGCTTGCTAAGCAGGTGAAAAACAGGATCAAATAATCCTGTGGGAATTTCAAAGAATCTCGTATTTACTGATCTGCTTACTTCCTGCCTGACAATATACCTATCAGGCTTGATATCTTACTGAGAGGTATGTGGAACAGACCCTTGGAAGCAAAACACATGAAGAGAAAATTATCAATGCCAAGCAGTGGATGAGAGTTAAATGTGAACAGGTGGGAAAAAAGCACTAGTCTGGGAGGAGTTTGGGAGGAAGAGCTCACATCCAGCTAGGATGCTTAGACATGAAAGGCTTCTGGGGGGCATGTGTCAGTTGAAGAATGCTTGGTGATTTAATAAGAAAAGGGAAGAGCCTGCTGGAGAGGAAGAATGACTTCAGTAAAAGAGCAGAGGCAGAAATGAATGAAAAGTCTTTGGGTTAGTATGGCCAGGGGCAGAAGAGGAGATTTCTGGGGGGAAGGCTGGAAAGATAGGTTGGTGAGTTGGTAAAGGATCTTGAATAAGAGAATGTTAAAACTTTGACTTAAGCAAAATGAAAAGCCATTATGAGCAATGTTCAAGTTGTCTTTAATTGTAGAATAATGACTGAAAAGAAAGTGTTTCTAAAATGTTTAATTCTAAATTTGGAAAAACAAGTCTACCCCAAGCTAATTTCCAGTTACTTATGGTCAAAAGTAGGGCAACATAGTTTTAAATTTTTGCTCCTTTTTAAATTCCCAGGTGAGAGCAGAGTTAAATAGCCAGGAGGTTAATTATGAGCTACCATGTTAGCTGTGTATAGCTGAAAGGTGACTCTAATTTAAAAAGGGCCTGCGTGCTTATAATGCCTCCACAGGCAGTGTAGGGTCCATGGTCATATTCCATTTCACTTAAAGCAGTGGTTCATAAACTTATGTGTAAGAGTCAAGTGGGAATGCTGGTTTAAGTGCAGGTTCTTTGGCCTTATACTGCAAGATTCTGGTTCAGTAGATCTGGTGTGAAGAGCCCAGTGATAAGCATTTTTAATAAGCATCCTGGGTAACTTTGATGCCTGTGGTCTGTGGGCCACTCAGTAAGCCCGGTAAAGACTGCCTTCCAGTGAAAGGATATTGAACCTGTCAATATATGGACATTTGATCCAGATAATTTTAACAACCCCTTTCTGGCTAATTCCTTCATCCATCCAACTATCCATTCATCCATTCAGCAAATGTTTATTAAATGTCTACTTTGTGCCAAGCATTGTTACAGGTGCTGAGGAGGATACAGCAAAGAAAAAACATCTAGTATCTGACCTGATGAAATTTATCTTCTAGTGAGATGAGTGGGCAGAAAGAGAGTGAGAGGAAAAAAGGAAGAGAGAGGGAAAGAATGAGAGGAAGGAAGGAAGATAAAAACATTTCACCTATAAAAATTTTTCATGTGTTTCTAACATATAAGGACCAGCTCTAGCACAAAAAATTGTTCCTTGTTCATCTTGAACATTTCCTGCCCCAGGCCAGCAATCAGCCATTATCCTGAGGAGCACTGGTTCCTCTTAGCAGAAAATGGCATTTAGAGACCACAGTGTGAGAAGTAGGAGTCCTCCCTTGCTATTGCTATTGAGTTGTAATTTCTTTCAGGTGTTTTCAGTGGCAGGAACTAGAAAATACATATTTTAAAAATAAAAACAATTATGCATTGAGGTATTTCACATTTATATTTAAGAATGCAAACATTTTACGTCAGTTTTATATTTGTACTTCTGCTATCTTACACTAAAAATCCTGTGAGAATACTATCTTGAAACTGGAAAATGAGTATGACATTAGCATTGTTACTCATTTACATATAATAGTGTCTAATGACATTAGACATTAGCATTATTTACATAACGTAATTTGTGAATACTGCTCATTTACATATGCAAATTGCTTATTTATATACAATAGTGTCAAAATAACTATGACAGTATTACCAATCAATAATGAGACAGTCAATATAATTTAAGATTTTCTTGTGAGTATTTATGTTCATAGGATGTATTCCTATGTAGCATTATGCACGTGGATATATTTTAAAGTCACTTGAGATAATTCTGCTGTATGTGTTTATTAATCTTTTAATTTGATATGGAGTTATGTTCATTTGTTTTTCTTTTTTGATTCCTTTTTCCCATTTGATTTAATTTTTAGATTTATGAGAACATATACATGGTTCCAAAATAAAACTTTTAAAAAGATACAGTTAGTCTATCCTCTATCCCTTTTCCCTCTAACTTCCTCTTTCCCTCTCCATAACTAACAATTTTTATTAGTTTCTCATTCATCTTTGTATTGTTTCTTTTGAAGGTATGAGAAAATCACACAAAATAGACAATGTATTTTCTCCCCTTTCTTACACAAAGAGTCCAATTTTATAAATACTATTCTGTCCCTGGAGAGAATTTTACAGGAGTATATACAGGTCTTACTCATTCCTTTCACAGCTGCATAGTACTCCACTATGGATGTAGCTTCACTTACTTAACCAGTCCCTACATTGATGTCATTTGTGTTGTTTGCAGTCCTTTGCTATTATAAACAGTGCTGAAATGAACAGCCTATCAAAAAACTGTGTTCCACAGCAGTGCATGAGACAGTCTATTTCCTCACAACCTCTCCCACGGAGCATATTGCCAAACCTTTGGCCTCTTGCCAACTAAAGACTTGGAAAATGCAGTCATAATGATGTTTTCATGTGACCCTTCTCTTCTTTTGAGTGTGGTTTAACATCTTTTATATCTTTAAAAACCATTTTCATTTTTTATCTATAAACTGTCTACATATTCTGCTGACAAGTTGATACTTGGACAGAGACCTGAAGGCAGAATCATGTAGATACCTGAAGGAGTAGCATTCTAGGCAAAAGGAACCACGAACATAAAGGCTTCAAGGCTGAAACCTGCCTGGTGTGTTGAGGAATAAGTGCAAAGAAGAATGTGACTGGAGGAGAGTGGGTAAAGGGAAGGAGAAGTGGGAACAGGAGCAGAGGGCTAGATCTAGTAGGTCTTGGAGGCTGCAGGATGGACTTGACTGTTCCCCTAAAGAGGGAGAAAGCCACTGGAAGGTTAAGAGAGAAGACTGATAGCAGCCCATGCATATCCCACAGGGTCATTCTGTCTACTAGGTAGAGGACGGGCTGCAAGAGTGAAGCAGTGAGGTCAGTTAGGGGGCTGTTAGGAGAGTCCAGGTGAGCAATGATGCTGGTCTGGACCATGGCAGTAGCAGAGGTGGGAGAAGTGGTTAGATTCTATTTTTTTACGTCAAACATTTTAACAAAATACATTTTTTTTTTTTGAGATTTGACACAGGGTCTTGTTCTATTGCCCAGGCTGGAATGCAGTGACACCATCAAAGCTCACTGCAGCCTCGACCTCCTGGGCTCAATCAATCTCCCTGTCTCAGCCTCCTGAGCAGCTGTAATTACAGGCATGTGCCACCACATCAGGCTACGTTTTGTGTTTTTTGTAGAAATGAGTTTTGCCATTTGACCTAAGCAAAATGAAAAGCCATTATGCTTTTCATTTTGCAAAAGCCTGGGCTCAAGCAATCCTCCTGCCTCAGCCTCTCAAAGTGCTGGGATTCTAGGCATGAGCCACCACATCCAGCCCAAAGTACTGTCTTATAACAAATATTTGGATTCTTAAGGTTCAAGTTAACAGTCCTCAAAGCCATTAGAACAAACTTTTCAGTATTACAGAAAATAGCCTTGTATCTCCTTCAGCAAAAGCTCTACCTCTCCTTTAACAGGTAGACTTGGACAGAAACATGTGCCATGTCCTGCACTGCACAGGGGTTTAAGGACCTAAGAGGGAACAGTGGGGGATAAGGAAAGACATAGACACAGACAGAGAGATATAAAAACCTGGGCCAGGCAGTCCGGGAGGTGAGGATGTCAGTCTCTCCGGCCCTGACCTATCTCAGCGTACTTTATTTTATTGTTCACAAAGCACATAGCAGAGGGAGGGTGCAGTTACTTAGAACAGCCTGTGGTTATTATTCTCACATTCAGTTAACATACTTCAGCTAAAAACTATCTTGCAGCAAGGTCAGCGAAAGCTAGTTATCTCTTTAGGCCCTTTTATTCTTCTCTGAGACATACACATCCTCCTATTGTGGTTTCACTTCCCTGAAGTTCAACCAAAGTTCACAGCAGCCGTGAGGGGGTGTGCTACTCCGGCTCCCTACAGAAACTCATTTTTTAATGACAGAACAAAAAAACAAGAATAAATTGGACTTAAATTATTTTGGCAAATTCCATTTTTACTTCTAATTTTATTAAATAGACATACATAGGAACTCAGCTTCATGGTAAATGATATAAAATAAGAATATATTTAAATTGTTCTGGCACCCTTCTTTCTTATTTTTCTAAACAAAGGCAAATTGTTAATCCAGATGTACACATCCCCAGAAACATTTGTGTCAGAAGTGTTTTAAAATTCCTCTCAAAACAGGGTGGGCGTGGTGGCTCACGCCTGTAATTCCAGCAGGGGGAGACTGAGGCGTTTGGTCAAGAGGTCGAAAAACAATACATACTGGGGATTCTAAAAGGAGAGAGGGAGGGAGGGAGGGAGGCAAGGATTGAAAAACTACACATGAGGTACTGTGTTCACTATTTGGGTGAAAGATCAGTTGAAGGCCAATCCTCAGCATTATACAATATGCCCAAATAAAAAACCTGCACATGTACCCCCTAAATCTTAAAAAAAAAAAAAAAGCCAAAAAGGTTTTTGCTGAAAAACCTTCAAGGTTCCTGCTGAAAAACCTTCTGTCAGTTTTAATTCTGAGTGAGACTACAGCATGGTATGACTACAGTGCCTGTAATCCCAGCACTTTGGGAGGCCAAGGAGAGAGGATTGCTTGAGCCCAGGAGTTTGAGACTAGCTTGGGCAACATAGCAAAACCCCATCTCTACAAAAAGATAAAATAAGCCAGGCATGATGGTGTGTGCCTGTGGTTCCAGCTACTCAGGAAGCTGGGATTCTCAGCAAATGTTTGAGCCCAGGTGCTGGTGGCTGCTGTGAGCTATGGTCATGCCACTGCACTGGCATATGCCTGTAATCCCACTACTTGGGAGGCTGAGGCAGGAGAGTTACTTGAACCTGGGAGGCAGAGGTTGCGGTGAGCCGAGATCATGCCATTGCACTCCAGCCTGGGCAACAAGAGCGAAACTCTGTCTTGGAAAAAAAAAAAGATGAATTTCCTAATATTTTGCATAGTGTTTTAGGATTAAGTGCTGTGTTGATACAAAGCAAAACGAAAGATCAGAGCAGAGTGGATATTGGGGAACTTCTGTCTGATGAACAAACAACGGCAACAAGGGAATTGGGCAGTTCTGTCTGTGGCCTTCACCTTTAGTTTAGTGATGTTCATTGCATCAACCCAAGCAGCATCTTCTCACAGGCTTCATGCGAGTTACGCTTCTGCCACCTAGGCACTTCCAGGGGCTCGTACCCCTTCACTCACTCAATGAACCCTCACCTACATCCGCGCCTTTACCACGGCTGCTACGGGGACATCATGACCATGAAGACCTCTGGAGCCACCTGTGATGCAAACAGTGTGATGCGCTGTGGTAAGTGAAAAGCAAAGCAAACGTTTGGCTTTCCCCCTTTGATCATTTTCAGATTCTTTCTTAGGAAGTGACTTAATTTTGAAAAGGTATCATCATCATTATGACAATAGTATCAAAATTAAAAATTAACTAAAAACACAATCCTGACCAACCTAACCGTTTCTTTTCATTTTCCACCCCCATTCTTTCCAAACCTTGTTGAGCTGTGTTTATTTCCACATATTGAAACCACTGCTTGAATAAATATTAGACTCTGGCTTTGTTTTCTGGGTGGTGCTGCTGTGTTTGCTTCGTTACAGCAGGCATATCTGAAGGAAGCCAGGATGCTCTTCACACCTCCCCTCTTCTGTAATCCTGTTCCAAAGTCTTCTTCATTATGTTATCCTGATTTTAGGGTGTTGGAGCTGGCAGCAACCACAAATCACATCAGACCCCAACCCCTCGATTTACAAATCAGAGCCCAGAGATTCAGCAAAAAGGGGAGACTTCTCAATAGCATAGAGCCAGGTAATGGCAGAGCCAGGCTAAAACATACATTGGCTGACTCCTAGTCCAACAGGTTTCCCAGTGCATCAGTGTGGCAGAATTTTTTTTTTTTTTTTTTTTGAGAGGTTGGGTTTTTCTTTTCACACAGGCTGAAGTGCGATGGCACGCTCTTGGCTCACTACAACATCCACCTCCCAGGTTCAAGTGATTCTTCTGCTTCAGCCTCCTGAGTAGCTGGGGTTACAGGCACCTACCACCATGTCTGGCTAATTTTTGTATTTTTAGTAGAGATGTGGTTTCACCACATTTGCCAGGCTGGTCTCGAACTCCTGAGCTCAGGTGATCCACCTGCCTCAGCCTCCCAAAGTGCTGGGATTACAGGTGTGAGCAATTTGAAGGAGAAACAGAGCAGAAGCGGGACCTGTTGGAGGTTGTGGACCTTTCTCTGCAGTCAGAGATCAAAAGGATGTCTTAGAATAGTTGCCCCAAGCCACTAGCAGTGATCAGAGGCTGTGGCTAACTCAGCAAATTTTAAAAAATGGTTTTCTTCTGAAGCAGAAGAAACAGTTTCTTTTCTTTTTTTAATTTTAAATTCTTTTTTTTTTAAAAGATGGGCTCTCACTATGATGCCCAGGCTGGTTCCTAACTCCTCCTGGGCTCAAGCGATCCTCCTGTTTCAGCCTCCTGAGTAGAAGGGACTGACTTCAGGCACCCACTATCATGCCCAGAAAAACAGTTTCTTTTCTATTTACGTAGGGATCCGTGGTTCCGAAATGTTTGCTGAGATGGATTTGAGGGCCATAAAACCTTACCAGACTCTGATCAAAGAAGTCGGGCAGAAACATTGTGTGGACCCTGCTATCATCGCAGCCATTATCTCCAGGGAAAGCCATGGCGGAGCTGTCCTGCAAGACGGCTGGGACCACAGGGGGCTTAAATTTGGCTTGATGCAGGTATTTAGCTAGAAACTTTCTATCTGCCCCACTTTATCCCTCCTCAGAAGCTCAACCCCAACTAGAAATCCATTTGCAGTGCCTCCAAGCCCCAAAATACCCTGGCACCTGGCTACAGGTACTCCAGCATAATTTTTTTTTTTTTTTTGAGTTTCATTCTTGTTGCCCAGGCTGGAGTGCAATGGTGTGATCTTGGCTCACTGCAACCTCCACTCCCGGGTTCAAGTGATTCTCCTGCTTCAGCCTCCTGAGTAGCTGGGATTACAGACACACACCACCACCCCCAGCTAAATTTTTGTGTTTTTAGTAGAGGTGGGACTTCATCTTGTTGGCCAGGCTGGTCTCAACTTCCTGACCTCAGGTGATCCACCCTCCTCGGCCTGCCAGGGTGCTGGGATTACAGATGTGAGCCTCTGCGCCAGGCCACTCCAGAATAATTTGATCTGGGACTTCTGTAACACATCTTTATATTTCATTCAAGGCTTATTCTTTATTAGATATCTTTAAAAAAGTATTTTAGGAGTTTCATACCTACCATTCTGCAATAAATAATACATAATATACTAAAACTGAGAAAATCTTATAAACAGCACTATTGTTACAGGTATTCTCTTGGGGTTCATGAAGTAGTAAATTTCATCCATGTGGATCAAAAGACTATACAATTAAGCCCTGCTTGAAACAACTTGTTTCTCTGGGTAAACTGGAAGAAAGGAATCCAAATTATCTGGATATTTGCTTCCAGGATGGATTTTAAATTGTCTGTAGAAATACAGACTTCTAGTCTTCCCAGTTAGAAGCAAATTTTTAACTGAATTAGCTGGATAATTATTTCTTACTAGAAAAGTCATAAATGTCTAGACTTTGGGTGTTGTTTCAAAACAACTTTTTAATTCTTTTTTGTATATTAGAATGTTCAGTTAAAACTGTGCCATGCCCATTTCTCCCAAACCTTACTTCATTTCTCTGACTCTCATCTCTATGAAAGAAAGAACAGTAGAATAGACTCTTTGGGAATAAAGGCTGGTATCTATGATTTGAATATGAGGAGAGGAAATTAGGAAAGGCAGAAAAATGTGTTACCTCATCCAGATGCTGACTTTGTTATCTGAATTTTCTAGCTTGACAAAAAAAAGTACCCCCCTGTTGGTACCTGGGACAGCAAAGAACACCTTTCACAGGCTGCTGGGATTCTAACAGATGGAATTAAGGCAATCCAGAAAAAATTCCCCATGTGGAGTGTTGCTCAGCACCTCAAAGGTAGGCCGTATTCTAAGTACTGTGTTTAAATGAGCAATGAATGAGACCACTGAAGTGCGACCCGAGACTCCTTGGGAGCATTTCCACGGGGTCAGCAGTGGGCTTGGGAGGAGATGTCTAGAGGCTGCATTTGCATTCTCTGAACCACTGAATTACTTTGAGCGGCCCTCCATCCCCAACCTCCATTTCCCCTTCTGCAGAATGTTGGGGTTCTTATTCATTGCTTATTGAGCCATTGAATGATACCTTGAAACATAGTGAGACCCTGTTTCTACCAAAAAAAAAAAAAAAGTAGCTGGGCATGGTGACACACTCCAGTAGTTCCAGGTACTCAGGAGGCTGAGGCAGGAGGATTGCTTGTGCCTGGGAGATTGAGAGGCTGCAGTGAGCATTGATTATATCACTGCACTCCAGCCCAGAAGACAGAATGAGACCCTATCAAAAAAAAAAAAAAAAAAAAAAAAGAATATGTTTGCCTACCCCTCATAGTTTTTTTCCTGTTATAAGAAATTGTCAATAACTTTCCAAATTGTCTGAACAAACCTTTACTCTGTGGGTATTCTCAGGACTTCAGGTACTATATATTCAAGTGGAAATCTCTGCTTGGCTGACCACAGGTCCCCTTAAGGTCAGCATCTCCCAGATGGAATTAACTCACTAGCCTCCCACTATAAATTTGCTCTTTCTTCTGCATCTTAGGTGTCTTTCAGGCACCATAATATAGTCAGTCACCCCAGCCAGAAAACCAGATTGCTTTCTTAGGCTCTCTGGTTCCTTCTCTCTTCACACCCAACCACATCAATTCCTATTACATTTACCTCCGATTGACCCATGTTATGCCCTCCACACTCTAATGGCTTAATCAGAACGGGCTCCATTCTCTATTTCAAGGTCCTTGAAGGCAAGGATCAGGACCAGGCATCTTTTTCTTTGGATATGAGAGCAAAGAACAATTATGTTAAACACATACATAAGTACTAAAGATAAAATTCTAGGGTAAAATAGCACACACATGCATATGTACACATACCCAAAGAAATGTGTGTCTTGGGTACCTCGCAGTCAGTGTGGCACCTCTCCTGGCACACAGTAGGTGGCTTGAAAACATTTCCTGAATGAATGAGTGAATAAATGAGTGAATTATTCAATAAATGAGAGAATGTTAGAAGCATTCTCAGCAGAGGATAACTGGGGGTCTAGTTCTGCCAGGCCTGGATTACATAAAAAAGCAAATCTGATTTTTGCAACAGGAAAAACAAAAGACTTTGGAAAAAGAGAAAGAAAGCAATCTGGAATATTCCCAGTGATTCTTGGGGTAGTATGTCCTTTCAGAAAATGAGAAAGGGAGGAGGATTTGGGATTGCCTGCTTTGGAAGATTTGCCTAGAGAGCTAACATCTTGGCAATGCTCATTGCTTTTTTCTGCTGAAAGTTAACATTTGAGCCTAACTCTCTGTGTTTCATTTTAGGTGGACTCTCAGCTTTTAAGTCAGGAGTTGAAGAAATTGCCACTCTGGCAGACATAGACAATGACTTCGTTAATGATATCGTTGCCCGAGCTAAGTTCTATAAACGACAAAGCTTCTAGGCAAAGCTCTGCAGGTGGGCCAGGTTGGCAGAGTGCTCAGATGGCCACATTTGGGAGTTTTATATGAATGTGTTGTACTCAACACTGGCAAAGAAATGATTAAAATCATAAAAGAAAGTTCATTTCCCAATTTTGTGAATGAAAGTAAGAATTGAAAAAAGGAAAGAAAAATAAATAAATGCACCCAGTTCACAATATGGTTCCCAGGAAATGTATATAGACATATATATATACACACACATATACATATACATATACATATTCATGTATACACACACACACACAGACACACATATATATATATAATTACTTTGTAGTAAATGTGAATGTCATGGCAAATGGCATCTACGTATTTCAGCGAGGCTTCGTTTTAGCCCACGATTCCAATGCCCACCTACTCCCTGTCTACCAGAATTGCTAACAAGTTAAATAAGCCCTACTCAAGCTTTCGTCCTTTTCCCAGTATCTGCCCAAACTACTCCAGCTTTGCTTATGAGAAGTTCCTGGCTCGTAAGCCAGCCAACTCACGGGACAATGAAGGAAATAGGGATGGAATTCTAGTTTCACAGGAAACAGAGCCAACTGAGGTGAAGCTGTCATTTAAATTAGGTACACCAAGTCCTTCAAACCCACAGCAGCCTCCTGTGTTTTCTATTGTTTGTGAAGATCCAGGGACTGGCTTTTCCTATGTTCAGCAGTTGCTGCTGCACACTTTCTTTCATGGGGTCCACCCCTCACAAAACATGGCTGAAGATAAGCATGTAGGACCCAAATCAACTATGGTTCTTTGGTTCCAAGCAAAGTAACCACTTATACAAATTTTAAGCAATAAAAGGAAATTACTGGAAGGCTAACAAAGCCAAGTGAGAAGGTCAAGGAGATGAAGAGAGACCAGGCAACTTTGGGGTCTGGATAGCAGGAATGGGTTAACCATATTTTACAGCATCCCCAGTAAGTGAATGAATTAGCACCCTCACCAATACTGATGCATGTGATCCAAACACCTTTTTCTGATTATTTCATCATTCTGCGTCACTTTCATAGTGCCAGGAGAGGTTCGGAGCTGTTTATCTTGGGTTACATATGCACCTATCCCTTGGCTATTTTGCCCACACTACCCACAGTGGAGAAGAGACAACTCTCTAGAAGGAAAACGTGTACTGTTTGTGGCCTTTACTTCCACAATCAGGAGAGGACACAAGCACTAACATGTTGGAGTGTAAAGTGGACATGTGACAGTGTGGCCCTGCTGGGCCTCTAAATCCCTTTGGAGATGTTCGATGAATGTTTCAGCCCGTCACTTCTGTTTCTGAAAAGTATTCAAAATCATACGCATCTGACTCTGAGCCCCCTTGGAGAAAGCCAAGTAAATCCTTCTTTGCCCACTGATGTCTCAACCCAGCCTGAAGATGTGACCCAGGCAGAACCAGAAATCCTTGTTTCACTGGGCAGGACAGTGGTCAGTTGGTGTGGCAGCCCCTCAGCATGTAGGCCGACAGCTTCTATGACAGGTTGGGGCCCATGCTGTACCAGGTGTTAAGTATTTTTATTATCCTCCCTGCCTGTGGGTCATCCAGGATGTTCTTCAGATGTTCACTTTGCTCAGGAATGATTTCTTTTGGGCTTTCCCTCATATGCATGAATTTCATCTAATCACTAGCCCCTTCAATGTCACTAATTCAACAATAAAGTACATCTAGATGAGATCACTTTCAAGTAATTTGAAAAACAAGAAATAGTACGCTCACGTGTTTCCCAAGTGTATTCCCCTAGTATTCTCTCAATGACTAGGATGCCAAGAGATGTCCCATGGGAGACCTCACATTCAAGTTGCCTTAGTTTGGTTTCCCAGAAGCAGAACTTAAGGCAAGGATTCAAGTGTGGCTAGTTGGTTTTGGAACACTGGTATGAGGTGGCTCAATGGTACAGGAACAGTAAGACAGCCAATAAAACATGTCATCAAGCCAGCTACCACAGTGGGCACCTGAGCTCAGCCTTGCAGGAAAACTGCTAGGAATGGTGCAACACCCACACCACAGAATTATTCTGCCCAAGGTACAAGGAGCTGGGGCATTTATACGTCAACTCCTGAAAACCATTGCTTGAGGGATCTGCCTGTAGGGCTTTGGGGGAAAGTGTTAATTCTTTGGTACTGTGGTTTGCCTTGCAAAAAAGCAGCACCTATTTCTGAATTTCCAAGGAAAAGGGGCTGCAGGCACAGAGGTACAAATACTGGCAGTTGGAAATCAACTGAAAATTCTGAAAGACCTAGGGATATGGGAGGGTGCTAACAGCATCGACTTTACCAGGGTTAGGTACACCTGGAGGCTGGGAATATCCTTCAAACATTGCTTGTTTTCATCTATGACTTAACAATATGGTAAGAACAACCTGAGAATAACACACAAGCTTCGTTATATCTGGTGATTTTCATGCCAAGATTCTCCACGACCGTTTAGAAGTAATAATTAGTTATAATACAGCTATCCCAATCCTTATCCTCTTCCCATCTCCATCTAGCTCAACAGCTGATTCCCAGGGATTTGCTGAGAACAAGGTCAAAGATGTTAGACACAAATGTGGCACCATTAGATATGATATCCAGTCATCCTCAATTTTCTTTATATTTTTTGCCTGTGCCCCTTTCAGGCAGTATGAATTATTACGTGTCTACATTCTATTATGTAAAATAGCACTTCTTTTATAGTTGTCCAAAACTAGGTTCTTAGGTCCGGTGTGGTGGCTCACGCCTATAATCCCAGCACTTTTGGAGGCCAATGCAGGAGGATTACTTGAGCCCAGGAGTTGCTTGAGCCCAGAAGTTCAAGACCAGCCTGGGCAACATGGCAAAACCCTATCTCTACAAAAATACAAAAATTACCCAGGCCTGATAGCACACGCCTGCAGTCCCAGCTGCTTGGGAGGTTGAGGCTGGAGAATCACTTGACCCTGGTGAGGTCGAGGCTGCAGGCAGTGAGTCATGATTGCAGCATTTCACTTCAGCCCAGACAACAAAGTAAAACCTTGTCTCAAACAAACAAAAAATTCCAAAACCAAACCAAAACAAACAAAAAAACTAGGTTCTTACTGCAGGATGAAGAAAAATTGTCTTATAAATAGTTTTTATTTTTAGGTTTTGAAGGGAAGGCGAGGGTTAAAGAGACACAAAGAGAGAGAGTGGGGGCTCTATAGCAAGTGCAGACTTTATGTCCAGCATAAGCCCTTCAGAGGTGGGGACCAGCTTAATCCCAGCGCCCACCGCTGCTTACAGCCTGGGGCAATTATAGGCTGGGCAGGAATGGTCTGGAAGGGGTGGGGCATGGCCTGCTGCCTGGGAAAATGTTAACATGTTCCCGTGATTAGGCACTTTGGTGCTTGTTCCAGTGGAGCGTGATGTTCCTTACACTTTCTTCCAGCAGAATATAATAAGAGAGTCAGGAGGTTGGGCAGGCTGTTTCTTACAACCTGAACCCCTGCAGAATGTTTCACTTTGACCAAGGTCTGCGAAATGACAGGGGCGGGAAGGGGGGCCCACAGAATGGTACAGTTTGGACTAACAATTTTCAAAGCGAAAAAAAAAAAAAACTAAAAATATTTTCCTTGCTGGACTTATGACTATATTCTCATCCTTTCTTTTTCTTGGCCATGAATTCCTCACTTGCTAAGAGAACTGTGACAAAATAAGAAATAGATGCTTGGTCTCTGCAGCGTGGTGCAGGGGAAGCAAGGGGAGGAAGTCTCTGCTTCCACACCTGTGACCTCTAAGAACGCTCGCCACACTGATGATTGAAGTGCTGTGCGCTGTGATGCCTTCTGTTTTACAATACTAGGTAGGGGAAACATTCCCCAGACAGACAAACTATCCATTCCCACAATACAACCAGGCAAAGATGCAGCAAGCCCTTCTCACGAAGCCTGTTGAAAAACACTAGTTCGCCTACAAACTTTAATTCTGTCAACCACTACATTCCTAACTGTGGCCTCCATTAGGACTTAATTAACAGGTTTTGGTGTTACAATACTAGGTATTAAGAAGTGTTAGGCCGGGCGTGGTGGCTCATGCCTGTAATCCCAGCACTTTGGGAGGCCGAGGCAGGCGGATCACCTGAGGTCAGGAGTTCAAGATTAGCCTAGCCAACATGGTGAAACCTCGTCTCTACTAAAAATACAAAAATTAGCTGGGCTTGGTGGCACACATCTGTAATCCCAGCTACTGGGGAGGCTGAGGCAGGAGACTCACTTGAATCCAGGAGGCGGAGGTTGCAGTGAGTCGAGATCGTGCCACTGCACTCCAGCCTGGGCAACAGAGTGAGACCTGTCTCAAAATAAAAAAGTGTCTGCCTCAGGGCTTCATCAGTGGGTTTTGGAACCACAGTGCTGGGACTCCTGTATCCAGTCCCAGTAACCTTTGCTCCACACCCTCGACCATTTTACCTACTGATGTAGATAAGGCTTTAGATCCCCACTGAGGAGGGGTAGAGCCAAGGAACTGTGACCCTTTTGTCAATCTTTATCTTGATGAACCTGCTAACCACTGTCACAGTGATTACCGGTCAGGTTTCTCATGGTAAACTTTGCCTTCTGGCTTTCTAAATTTCTCCAAATTGGAGTAAATAGAGCAGGTTTGTTTGGAACCCTTTAATACTGAGGGACGAGCAGGGGGTCCCTTGGGCTTGCTCAGCCTTTGGTAGTGCTGTGTTAAATACTTTGTTTTAATCCATCACTGTCCATTTTATTCATCCCATTTCTGAATAACCACCTAAAGCTTTCTACCCTCCTGGTACAAGTCCCACAACTCTCCTCCTTTTCTTCTTTGTTTTGCTCCTGTCAGTATTTTCCTTAAATACTTTCTTTTTCTTTTCTCTTTTTTTTTTTTTTTTGAGACAGAGCTTCATTCCTGTTGCCCAGGATGGAGTGCAATAGTGTGATCTCGGCTCGCTGCAACCTCTATCTTCCAGGTTCAAGTGATTCTCTTGCCTCAGCCACCTGAGTAGCTGGGACTATAGGCGCGTACCACCACGCCCAGTATTTTTTTTTTTTTTTTTTTAAGTAGAGACGAGGTTTCACCATGTTGGCCAGGCTGGTCTCAAACTCCTGACCTCAGGTGATTTACTTGCCTCGGCCTCCCAAAGTTGCTGGGATTACAGGCATGAGCCACCACACCGGGTCAAGCACCTTATTTCTTAATTGCTGTTTAAAATTTTCTACCATGCTAAGATCTGCCCTTTGCCTTTCTCCATTCTCTTCTTAATTAACCTAATGTGTTTTTTTTTTTCAACTTTTATTTTAGATTCAATGGGTACTTGTGCAGACTTGTACAGAGTATATTGCATGATGCTGAGATTTGGAGTAAGATTGAACTAATCACCTAGGTAGCAAGCATGGTACCCAGTAGATAGTTTTTCAACCCTTGCCGTCCTCTCTACATCCCCCCTCTTACAGTCTCCTGTGTCTCTTGTTCCCATCTTTATGTCCATGTATACCCAGTGTTTTGCTCTTACTTATAAGTGAGAACATGCAGTATTAGGTTTTCTCTTTCTGAATTAGTTCTCTTAGAATTATGGCCTCCCACTGCAGCCATGTTCTCTTTTTTTATAGCTGCATAGTATTCCATGGTGTATATGCACCACATTTTCTTTATCCAATCCAAACTTAATGGACACCTAAGTTGATTCCATGTCTTTGTTATTGTGAATAGTGCTGTGATGAACATATGGGTGCATGTGTCTTTTTGGTAGAATGATTTATTTATTTTTTTGGGGTGTATATCTAGTAATGGGTTTGCTGGGTTGAATGGTGGTTCTATTTTTGGGTCTTTGTGAGATCTCCACATTGCTTTCCCTAGTGGCTGAACTAATTTACATTCCCACCAACAGTGTATAAGCATTCCCTTTTCTCCACAGCCTTGCCAGCATTTATTTTTACAATTTTTAAATAATAGCTATGGTGTGAGATGGTATCTTACTGAGGTTTTGATTTGCATTTCTCTGATGATTAGTGATGATGAGCATTTTTTAAATATCTTTGTTGGTTGCTTGTAAGTCTTCTTTTAAGAAGTGTCTTTTCATGTTGCCTACTTTTTAATGGGGTTATTTGTGTTTTGCTTGTTGGTTTGCTTAAGTTCCTTCTAGATTCTGGATATTAGACCTTTGCCAGATGCAGAGTTTGCGAATACTTTTCCCATTCTTTTGCCTGTTTACTCCGTTAATAGTTTCTTTTGCTGTGCAGAAGCTCTTTAGTTTAATTAGGTCCCATTTGCAAAGCTTTGTTTTTGTTGCAATTACTTTTGAGGACTTAACCACAAATTCTTTGCCAAAGCCGCCGTCAAGAAGGGTATTTCCTAGGTTTTCTTCTAGGCTTTTTATAGTTTGAGGTCTTACATTTAAGTTTTTAATTCATCTTGGGTTCATTTTTGTATACAGTGAGAGGTAGGGGTCCATTTTATTCTTCTGCATATGACTAGCCATTTATCCCAGCACCAATTATTGAATAAGGAGTCCCCTCACCATTGCTTATTTTTGTTAACTTGTCAAAGACCAGATGATTGCAGATGTGTGGCTTTATTTCTGGGTTCTCTATTCTGTACCATTGGTCTATGTGTCTGTTTTTGTACCAGTACTATGTTGTTTTGATTATTGTAGCCTTGTAAAATCGTTTGAAATCAGGTAATGTGATGCCTCTGGCTTTGTTCTTTCTGCAGGATTACTTTGGCTATTCAGCCTCTGTTTGGGTTACAATAGGTTTTTTTCTAATTACATGGAAAATGATATTGGCAATATGATAGGAATAGTGTTAAATCTGTAGACTGCTTTAGGCAGAATGGCCATTTTAACAATATTGATTCTTCCAATCCAAAAGCATCGATGTTTTTCCATGTGTTTGTGTCATCTATGACTTCTTTCAGCAGTGTTTTGTATTTCTCCTTGCAGAGATCTTTCACCTCCTTTATTAAGTGTATTCCTTGGTTTTTAAATATTTTTGTGGCTATTATAACTGGGATTGTATTCTTGATTTGGCTCTCAGTTTGAACGTTATTGGTGTATAGAAATACTACTGATTTTTGTACATTGATTTTGTATTTTGAAACTTCAATTAAGTTATCAGTTCAAGCTGTCTTCTAATTTAGGGTTTCCTAGATACAGAATCATATCATCATGAAGAGAGATAGTTTGGCTTGTTCTTTTCCTATTTGGGTGGCTTTTACTTATTTATCTTGTCTGATTACTCTGGCTAGGACTTCCAGTACTATGTTGACTAGGAGTGGTGAGAGTGGGCACCCTTGTCTTGATCCAGTTCTCAGAGGGAATGCTTCCCACTTTTGCCTGTTCAGTATGATGTTGGCTGTGAGTTCATCATTGATGGCTCTTACTATTTTGTGGTATGCTCTTATTATTTTGTGGTATGCCTGCCTAGTTTGTTGAGGATTTGTATGTCTGGTAGAACTTGGTTGTGAATCCATCTGGGCCAGGGAATTTTTTTTTTTAACTGATTCAGTTTCAGAACTCATTATTGGTCTGTTCAGGGTTTCAATTTCTTTCCAATTCAGTCTTGGGAGGTTGTGTGTTTCCAGGAATTTATCTATTTCCTCTAGATGTTCTAAGTTATGTGCATAGATTTGTTCATAATGGTCTCTGACTATCTTTTGTATTTCTGTCGGATCAGTAGTAATGTCACCTTTGTCATTTCTGATTGTGCTTATTTGAATCTTTTGTTTTCTTTGTTAATCTAGCTAGTGGTTCATCAATCATGTTTATCCTTTCAAGGAACCAAGATTTCCTTTCAAAGTTTCAAACTTTCAGGTCTTCATTGATCTTTTGTATGGATTATTCAATCTCAATTTCATTCTGTTCTGCTCTGGTTTTAGTGATTTCTTCTGCCAGCTTTGGGGTTAGTTTGTTCTTTTATCTCTAATTCCTCCAGGTGTGATGTTAGATTATTAATTTGAGAGCTTTCTAACCACTTTATGTAGGCATTTAGCACTGTGATTTTTCCTCTTAAACTGCTTTTGCTGCATCCTAGAGATTTTGGTATGTTGTATCTCTGCTTTCATTAATTTCAAAGAATTTGTTTTATTTCTGCCTTAATTTCATTATCCACCCAAAAGTCATTCAGGAGTAGTTATTTAATTTCCATGTAACTGTGTGGTTTTGAGATCTTCTTGGTATTGATTTCTATTTTTATTCCACTGTGAGAGTGTGCTTCATATGATTTTGATTATTATTATTATTTTTAAGATTCTGTCACCCAGGCTGGAGGGCAGTGGTATAATCTTGGCTCACTGCAACCTCCACCTTCTGGGTTCAAGTGATTCTTGTGCCTCAGCCTCCCAAGTACCTGGGACTCCAAGCATGTGGCACCACACCCGACTAATTTTTGTATTTTTAGTTGAGATGGGATCTTGCCATATTGGCCAGACAGTTCTCAAACTCCTGGCCTTATGTGATCCACCTACCTCAGCCTCCCAAAGTCCTGTAATTACAAGTGTGAACCGCCACATCTGGCCAGATTTTGATTCTTTTTTAATTTTGCGAGGCTAGCTTTATGGCTGATGTGGTTGATCTTAAGAGTATGTTCTGTGTGTAAATAAGAAAAATGTATATTCTGTGATTTTTGGGACAGAGTATTCACTAGATTGTTGTTAGGTCCAATTGGTCAAGTATAGTTTTAAGTCCAGAATTTCTTTGTTAGTTTTGCCTGTTATATAAATACAGTCATACAGTTTATGCTGTTTTGTACCTGGCTTCTTTTGTTTAACATAATGCCTGTGAGATGCATGCTATTGGATGGATCAGTGGTTGGTTCATTTTTATGATTGAGTAGTATTCCATTGCATGAACACAGTACAATTTGTTTATCCCGTAGGTTGACAGACATTTTTTTTTGTTTTTATCCCTTAGGTTGATTTTTTTTTGTTTTTAAAAATAAAGCCAGTATGAATATTTTTATTACAATTCTTTTTGTAGATACATGCTTTTATTTCTCTTGAGTAAATTCGCAGGAATAGAGTTGTTGGGTCGTAGGGTAGATGTCTGTTTAACTTTATAAGAAACTGCCAGACTGGGCACAGTGGTTCATGCCTATAGTCCCAGAATTTTGGGAGGCCTAGGTAGGTGGCTCACCTAAGTCAGGAGTTCGAGACCAGCCTGGTCAACATGGTGAAACCCTGTCTCTACTAAAAATACGAAAATTAGGCAGGCATGGTGGCGGGTGCCTGTAATCCCAGCTACTTGGGAGGCTGAGGCCGGAGAATTGCTTGAACCCAGGAGGCAGAGGTTGTAGCTCACTGAGGTCATGCCATTGCCCTCCAGCCTGGGTGACAGAACGAGATCCATCTCAAAATAATTTTAAAAAAGAAACCACCAAAAAGTTTTCCTATGTGGTCTTAGCAGTTTACACTCTAACTAACAAAGTATGAAGAGTTCCAGTTGCTTCATACTTCTCCAATGGTTGTTCTTGTCAGTCTTAGTTTTAGTTGTTAGTTTTATTTATTTAGCTATTAGTCTTAGTCTTAGTTTTAGTTATTCATTTCAGTTATTGGCCATTTGGAGATCCTCTTTTGTTTTGTGCCTTTAAAATCTTTTACCAAGTTTTAGTGGTTTATTCGTCTTTTTCTTATTGCTTTTTAGGATTACTTTATATATTCTGGATATGAATTCCTTATCTAATAAGTTACATACCTTGTAACTATCTTTTCCCAGCCTAGGATTTGCTTTTTATCTTGCATGTGCACTTGAAATGAATACACATTCTGTGGTTGCTGGATGTAAGTAAAAATAGAACAGTCGACTAATTATATCATCTTCATCTTTTATTTTTACTAAATGTTTGTCTAACACTTACTGAGAGGAGGGTATTAAGGTTTCCAACTATAATTTTTAACGTTTCTACTCCCCCGTTTAGTTCTGGTAAGTTTTCATTTCTATATTTTGAAGTTATGATATTAAGGGAAGGGTTCTGATTCTGGATAACATGGAGCAAACACTTTTCTCTTGCACTGAATACCACTATAAAATCTGGACAAATGCATGGGCAGCTCTTTAAAACCTCCAAAAGGTAAATATCAGCAGGATTATCAGGGAAGAACATCAGAATTTGATATGAGACTACCACCAAACTGGTGATGAGTTTGCCCTTATTCTTCCCTCTAGTATCCCCTGCATGTACTCTAAGCAGCTCAAACCCCAGACGTGAGAACTGAGTAGAGACAGAGAAACATTGAGGAAAAACTTTCTAGTTTTGAATTGAGGGGCCAAATAGAAAAATGCCACAGATAAATATCTCACATATTTTTGTTCTGCTTTTTCTCCATTCTCTCATGCCCTGGTCCATAGAAAACCCTTTGGCAGGGGTGATGACAACAGCAAAAGCAGTCAGCAAAAACCAAATCACTGGAGTAAGGGAATTCCCTTTTAATTTTGTGGAGCTGCAGCTCTAAGAGAGTGGAACCAAACCCCGTTGTTCTTTTACTTTCTCTGTTTTCCTGACACTGAGGTACCAGACATGCCACAATTGTTGAATTAGTTGATTTCTGGCCAGAGACCCAAACTGCTTCCAGCGTCTCCAAGCCAACAACCTTCAATAAGATTTATTTATCTGTTTTATTTTTATTTATTTATTTATTTATTTATTTTTGAGATGGAGTCTAGCTCTGTCGTTCAGGCTAAAGTGCAGTGGAGTGATCTTGGCTCACTGCAACCTCTGCCTCCCAGGTTCCGCAATTCTCCTTCCTCAGCCTCTGGAGTAGCTGAGATTACAGGCACCCACCACGATGCCCAGTTAATATTTCTATTTTTAGTAGAGATGGGGTTTCACCATGTTGGCCAGGCTGGTCTTGAACCCCTGACCTCAAGCGATTTGCTTGCCTTGGACTCCCAAAGTGCTGGAATTACAGGCATGAGCCACCACGCCCAGCTGACCTCAAATAAGATTGAAAAACAAAAACAAACAAACAAAAAACTGCAGACTTCACCCTTTTTTCACTAGTAAGCTTTCCTATTCGCCTACCTGCCTTTTAGCATCTACCAAATGCAAGTGATGGTGGTTTATTCCCTTGCTATAGTAAGCTGTCAATAAATGACCTCTTCTTGCTCTCATTCGTGTAGTTCATTTATTTCTATGGTTTTCCGGAGGTTCACCAAGAAGATGGTTTGTACTGCCCATCGCTGCAAGCCACAGCTTTCAATCACAGAGACCGCTTACGCCTCGCTGCATGTAGTTTTTTGAGTCTATACCAACATAGTAAGTCAGTGCTGGGTCTGAAATCCATTCTCTTTGCGTTGAGTTCCTCTGTTATGTATTCTAACTTTGGTGCCCAGATTTTGTTATTGGTTCCCATTTGTTTGGCATCCTTAGTTGAACCGGAACATTCCTTTTCTTCACTTTTTACTCTTTTCCGTTTGGTATTGTACTGTCTAAAAGTGTTGTATGTCATAAGAAGAATCACAGAGTAAAAAGGGTAAAAAGTCATAGGCCCCATAAGGCTATTGTTTGAACTGGCCTTAGAGACTGGTGAGTTTGCAATTCTCACTGGACTGGCATCCATTAGGAGAAACTTTGCTGTGGATCGCCAAGAAAATCCAATGAGGTTCTCTTTCTATTACAGTTTTTCATCCTGAGAGTTTGGCTTTGATCCAGAGAGATTCTCTCTAATATTATGGCTACCTGAGGGACACATTGTCAGGTCTGCATTTAGAGGCAGCCAACTGTGAAAGTGAGGACCTAGTATATGAAGTGCACAAGCGTCACTGTTGACTGACTATTGCCACCTCTCATGGGGTTGTCTAAGTTCAAATCTCTTCCTCCTGGAAAACTCCTGCTTCTTATATGCCCACTCATTACAATCTCAACCTTGTGCCTAGCTCTCTACTTGGCATAACTTCACCAAGGATGTTTTGAGCCTTCAATGAAACTCTGAGGAAATTTTATTTGAAAATTGTTCATTTGGGAGGCACCTTGGGAAAGAAAGGGAGTCAGATTTATTGGGCTCAATGAGCAGTAATTTTTGTATTAGTATGCAGGAAACTCCAAATGAAATTCTGATTCCAAAAATTGTTATACTAAGGAATTATTTAGCCAAAGCTAACAAACAATTTGACAAACCTAACAACCAAATAGACTCATTTCCCTAATAAATCCCCCCATCTCCTTGTCTTCCAGTGACTTCCTTACATTCAGCTCTCCCTCTACCCCCTCATCCTTCCCATTTCTCTTCTTCTGTACCTCTGTCAACTCCTTCCTCCTCTTTCTATTGTTCAAATCCCCTTTCTGAGCCAGACATGCAGATAACTGTAGAATTTAAAACTTGGAAATGAACTAAATTAGGAATTTCCCTAAACCCAGACAAAACCAGCAACTATTCATAGATGAGTTTAGAATTCTTTTAGCTGCATATGACATAGGGTGACCTGATCCTCTATCAGCTTGTACACATATTGATTTTAACCTCAGGTACTAAATCCTGCATGGCAAAAACTGATTAGATTGATCCAGAAAGAGACCCAGAGATCCATTCTTTCAACAATAAATTTGAGGGCAGCGGAAAGCCTGAAAAAGTAAAGCAAAGTCTTTTAAAACTCATACCTGAAACATTTCCAATAAAAATTGATTGAGAGTGACATCACAATAAAAATTGAGAGTGACATCACAATAAAAGCTAAGAGTGACACCACAAAAAGTGACAGAGTAGGGACAAAGAATTGGTCCTTTGACTGAAACAGCCACTAAGCTGGCAAAACTTAAAAAAGCAAATTTTCCAGAACTCTGTAATCTAATTTTAAAAATAGTTATGCCAAACAAAGGAGTGTTTAATGAAGATAAAGGTAGCTGTTCCATTCCAAATCAAGGGTGCTAATAAAAAAAAAGTGGCTGAATTTTGACAAGAAGTCATTCTGGCAATTTCCCTTACTTACCTACGATCCCCTACTCTCCAACACCATGAGAACAGTGGCCTGCATTCTAGGTGTGTCTTGCTAGTGTCAGAGAGCTAGTGTACCTTGTCCTAAAATGCTATGGTTCTACGTTTTGACCTATCTGAGTATTTCAGGCTGATATGAAAGCACACTAGACAGAAATTCAAAGCTATGTGAAGAAAAAAAGAACTCCTGTAAAGACAATTACATAGGTAAATAGAAAATTCAGTATTACTGTATTTTTAGTTTTTAACTTCTCTTTTCTTATTACATGATTTAAAAAACAAATGCATAAAATAATAATTATAAATCAGTGTTGATGGGTACAAACTTTATATAAAGATGTGATTTGTGACAATATAACAGCATAACGGGGGAATGAATCTGTGTGGGAGCAGAGATTTTTTTTTCCCATTTATTTATTTTATTGCATTTTAGGTTTTGGGGTACATGTGAAGAACATGCAAAATTGTTGCATAGGAACACACGTGGCAGTGTGATTTGCTGCCTTCCTCCCCATCACCTACATCTGGCATTTCTCCCCTTGCTATCTCTCCCCAGCTTCCCACCCCCCACCGTCCCTCCCCTATTTCCCCCCAACTGACCCCAGTGTGTAGTGCTCCCCTCCCTGTGTCCATGTGTTCTCATTGTTCAACACCCGCCTATGAGTGAGAACATGCGGTGTTTAATCTTCTGCTCTTGTGTCAGTTTGCTGAGAATGATGGTTTCCAGGTTCATCCATGTCCCTACAAAGGACACAAACTCATTGTTTTTGATGGCTGCATAATATTCCATGGTGTATATGTGCCACATTTTCCCTATCCAGTCTATCATCGATGGGCATTTGGGTTGGTTCCAGGTCTTTGCTATTGTAAACAGTGCTGCAATGAACATTCGTGTGCACGTGTCCTTATAGTAGAATGATTTATAATCCTTTGGATATACCCAGTAATGGGATTGCTGGGTCAAATGGAATTTCTATTTCTAGGTCCTTGAGGAATCACCACACTGTCTTCCACAATGGTTGAACTAATTTACACTCCCACCAACAGCGTAAAAGTGTTCCTATTTCTCCGCATCCTCTCCAGCATCTGTTGTCTCCAGATTTTTTAATGATTGCCATTCTAACTGGCGTGAGATGGTATCTCAATGTAGTTTTGATTTGCATTTCTCTGATGACCAGTGATGATGAGCATTTTTTCATAGGTTTGTTGGCCTCACGTATGTCTTCTTTTGTAAAGTGTCTGTTCATATCCTTTGCCCACTTTTGAATGGGCTTGTTAGTTTTTTTCTTGTAAATCTGTTTTAGTTCTTTGTAAATTTTGGATATCAGCCCTTTGTCAGATGGGTAAACTGCAAAAATTTTTTCCCAATCTGTTGGATGCCGATTCACTCTAATGATTGTTTCTTTTGCTGTGCAGAAGCTGTGGAGTTTGATTAGGTCCAATTTGTCTATTTTGGCTTTTGTTGTCAATGCTTTTGGTGTTTTGATCATGAAGTCCTTGCCTACACCTACGTCCTGAATGGTTTTGCCTAGATTTTCTTCTAGGGTTTTTATGGTGTTAGGTCTTATGTTTAAGTCTTTAATCCATCTGGAGTTAATTTTAGTGTAAGGTGTCAGGAAGGGGTCCAGTTTCTGCTTTCTGCACATGGCTAGCCAGCTTTCCCAACACCATTTATTGAACAGGGAATCCTTTCTCCATTGCTTGTTTTTGTCTGGTTTGTCAAAGATCAGATGGTTGTAGATATGTGGTGTTGCCTCTGAGACCTCTGTTCTGTTCCATTGGTCTGTATCTCTGTTTTGGTACCAGTACCATGCTGTTTTGATTACTGTAGCCTTGTAGTATAGTTTGAAGTCTGGTAGTGTGATGCCCCCCACTTTGTTCTTTTTGCTTAGAATTGCCTTGGCTATGCGGGCTCTCTTTTGGTTCCATATGAAGTTTAAGGTGGTTTTTTCCAGTTCTGTGAAGGTCATTGGTAGCTTGATGGGGATAGCATTGAATCTGTAAATTACTTTGGGCAGTATAGCCATTTTCATGATATTGATTCTTCCTAACCATGAACATGGAATGTTTCTCCATCTGTTTGTGCCCTCTCTTATTTTGTTGAGCAGTGGCTTGTAGTTCTCCTTGAAGAGGTCCTTTACATTCCTTGTTAGTTGTATTCCTAGGTATTTTATTCTCTTTGTGGCAATTGTGAATGGAAGTTTGTTCTTGATTTGGCTCTCTTTAAGTCTGTTACTGGTGTATAGGAATGCATGTGATTTTTGCACATTGATTTTGTATCCTGAGACTTTGCTGAACTTGCTTATCAGTTTCAGGAGGTTTGGGGCTGAGACGATGGGGTCTTCTAGATATACAATCATGTCATCTGCAAATAGAGACAATTTGACCTCCTCCTTTCCTATTTGAATGCTCTTTATTTCTTTTTCTTGCCTGATTGCTCTGGCTAGAACTTCTAATACGATATTGAATAGCAGTGGTGAGAGCGGGCATCCTTGTCTGGTGCCACATTTCAAGGGGAATGCTTCCAGTTTTTGCCCATTCAGTATGATATTGGCTGTTGGTTTGTCATAAATAGCTTTTATTATTTTGAGATACGTTCCATTGATACCTAGCTTATTGAGTGTTTTTAGCATAAAGGGCTGTTGAATTTTGTCAAAGGCCTTCTCTGCATCAATTGAGATAATCATGTGGTTTTTGTCTTTGGTTCTGTTTATGTGGTGAATTACGTTTACAGACTTGCGTATGCTGAACCAGCCTTGCATCCCCGGGATGAAGCCTACTTGATCTTGATGGATAAGCTTTTTGATGTGCTGTTGCAATCGGCATGTCATTATTTTATTGAAGATTTTTGCATCTATGTTCATCATGGATATTGGCCTGAAATTTTCTTTTCTTGTTGAGTCTCTGCTGGGTTTTGGAATCAGGATGATGTTGGTCTCATAAAATGATTTGGGAAGAATTCCCTCTTTTTGTATTGTTTGGAATAGTTTCAGAATAAATGGTACCAGCCCCTCTTTGTATGTCTGGTAGAATTCAGCTGTGAACCCATCTGGACCCGGGCTTTTTTTGGGTGGTAAGCTCTTAATTGCTGCCTCAACTTCAGACCTTGTTATGGGTCTGTTCAGGGTTTCGGCTTCTTCCTGATTTAGGCTTGGCAGGAGGCAAGTGTCCAGGAATTTATCCATTTCTTCCAGGTTTATTAGTTTGTGTGCATAGAGTTGTTTGTAATAATCTCTGATGATGGTTTGAATTTCTGTGGAATCTGTGGGGATATCCCCTTTATCATTTTTTATTGCATCAATTTGGTTATTCTCTCTTTTCTTTTTTATTAATCTGGCTAGTGGTCTGTCTATTTTGTTGATCTTTTCAAAAAACCAGCTCCTGGATTTATTGATTTTTTGAAGGGTTTTTTGTGTCTGTATCTCCTTCAGTTCTGCTCTGATCTTAGCTGTTTCTTGTCTTCTGCTAGACTTTGAGTTTTTTTGATCTTGCTCCTCTAGCTCTTTCAGTTTTGACGATAGGGTGTCAATTTTTGATCTCTCCTTGCTTCTCATGTGGGCACTTATTGCTATATATTTTCCTCTAGAGACTGCTTTAAATGTGTCCCAGAGATTCTGGTATGTTGTGTCTTCATTCTCGTTGGTTTCGAAGAACATCTTTATTTCTGTCTTCATTTCATTGTTTATCCAGTCAACATTCAAGAGCAAGTTGTTCAGTTTCCATGAAGCTGTGCGGTTCTGGGTTAGTTTTTGAATTCTGAGTTCTAACTTGATTGCACTGTGGTCTGAGAGACTGTTTGTTACGATTTCCGTTCTTTTGCATTTGCTGAGGAGCGATTTACTCCCAATTGTGTGGTCAATTTTAGAGTAGGTGTGATGTGGTGCTGAGAAGAATGTATATTCTGTGGATTTGGAGTGGAGAGTTCTGTAAATGTCTATTAGGTTTGCTTGGTCCAGGTCTGAGTTCATGTCCTGGATATCCTTGTTAATTTTCTGTCTGGTTGATCTGTCTAATGTTGACAATGGGGTGTTAAAGTCTCCCACTATTAATGTGTGGGAGTCGAAGTCTCTTTGTAAGTCATTAAGAACTTGCCTTATGTATCTGGGTGCTCCTGTATTGGGTGCATATATATTTAGGATCATTAGCTCTTCTTGTTGCATTGATCCTTTTACCATTATGTAATGTCCCCCTTTGTCTCTTATGATCTTTGTTGCTTTAAAGTCTAATTTATCAGAGATGAGAATTGCTACTCCTGCTTTTTTTTGCTCTCCATTTGCTTGGTAAATCTTCCTCCATCCCTTTATTTTGAGCCTTTGTGTATCCTTGCATGTGAGATGGGTTTCCTGGATACAGCACACCGTTGGGTTTTGTCTTTTTATCCAACTTGCCAGTCTGTGTCTTTTGATTGGGGCATTTAGTCCATTTACATTTAGGGTTAATATTGTTATGTGTGAATTTGATACTGCCATTTTGGTGCTAGCTGGCTGTTTTGCCCTTTAGTTGAGCTGGTACTTGTTGTTCCTTTATATGTGTAGAGCCTCTTTCAGGAGGCTTTGTAGAGCTGGCCTGGTGGTGACGAAATCTCTGAGTACTTGCATGTTCCCAAAGGATTTTATTTTTCCTTCACTTATGAAGCTTAGTTTGGCTGGATAGGAGATTCTGGGTTGAAAGGTCTTTTCTTTAAGGATGTTGAATATTGGCCCCCACTCTCTTCTGGCTTGTAGGGTTTCTGCTGAGAGATCTGCTGTGAGTCTGATGGGCTTCCCTTTATGGGTAACCCGACTTTTCTCTCTGGCTGCCCTTAGTATTTTCTCCTTCATTTCGACCCTGGTGAATCTGACGATTATGTGCCTTGGGGTTGCTCTTCTTGACGAATATCTTTGTGGTGTTCTCTGTATTTCCTGGACTTGAATGTTTGCCTGCCTTGCTAGGTTGGGGAAGTTTTCCTGGATAATATCCTGAAGAGTATTTTCCAGCTTGGATTCATTCTCTTCGTCGCATTCGGGTACGCCTATCAAACGTAGATTAGGTCTTTTCACATAGTCCCACATTTCTTGGAGACTTTGTTCATTCCTTTTTACCCTTTTTTCTCCAGTCTTGCCTTCCCGTTTTATTTCAATGAGTTGATCTTCGACCTCTGATATCCTTTCTTCTGCTTGGTCAATTTGGCTGTTGATACTTGTGCATGCTTCACGAAGTTCTCGTGTTGCGTTTTTCAGCTCTATCAATTCACTTATATTCCTTTCTATTTTGTCCATTCTCGTTAGCATTTCATCAAATCTTTTTTCAAGGTTCTTAGTTTCTTTGCATTTGGTTAGAACATGTTCTTTAAGTTCACAGAAGTTTCTTACTACCCACCTTCTGAAGTCTGATTCTGTCATTTCATCACACTCGTTCTCCATCCAACCTTGTTCCCTTGCTGGTGAGGAGTTGTGATCCCTTTTAGGAGGAGAGGTGTTCTGGTTTCGGGTGTTTTCATCCTTTTTGCGCTGGTTTCTTCCCATCTTTAAGGATTTATCCACCTGTCGACTTTGTAGTTGCTGGCTTTCAGATTGGGTCTCAAATCTTTCAGATTGACGTTCTGTTTGTTGATGATGAGGTTATTTCTGTTTCTTGGTTTTCTTTCTGACAGTCTGGCCCCTCTGCTGTAGGTTTGCTGAGGTTCACTCCAGGCCCTGCTTGCCTGGGGTTCACCTGCAGCAGCTGCTGAACAGCAAGGGTTGTTACCAGTTTTCTTCTTCTGCTATCTTTGTCCCAGACGGATACCCGCCTAGTGTCAATCTGATCTCTCTTTTATGAGGTGTCTTTTTGGATATATAGGAGTCAGGGATCTGCTTGAGGAAATGGTCTCTTCTTTATAGGAGCTCAAATGGTGAGCTGTGAGCTCTGTTGTTGTTCATTCAGAGCTGCTGGGCAGGTACTTTTAGGTCTGCTGCAGCAGAACTCATAAACTGCTTTTTGTTCCCTGGTGCTCTGTCCCAGGGATTTAGGGCTTTATTTATGAGTTTCCGTTATGCTGCCGCCTTCTTTTTTTTTTCCCTTCAGACCTGCCCAGCCCAGCAAGGAGGCAGCCTAGTCACTGTCGGCCTATAGCAGCTTTGCTGAGCTGCTGTTGGCTCTGCCCCGCTGCCAAGTGAACTTCCCTGCAGTCCTGTTTATATGGGTGTAGTTAGAACTGCTTTGGCGATGGTGGCCCACCTCTGTTGGGGCGGAGTCTCTGCTGTGGCGGGTTGCCTTGGCAACAGCGGGCTGCCTCGGTAATGGCGGACGCCCCTCCCCCACAGAGCTGGACCGTCCCGGGTTCAGCTGCGCTTGCTGTGAAACTCACAATCCAGAGTTTCTGGTTGCTGTTCCTTTGTGGGGGTGGGGCCAGCCGAGCCTGATCGCCTGGCTCCCTGCCTCAGAGCCTTTTTTAAGTTGGTGTTCCAGTCGCCTGTTGAAGAGGCGCCGGGGTCTGTTTGTTTTCCCCTGCGGCCACTCACTGCGCTGGCTTAAACAGCGGCACTGAGGTTTGTGGAGCTTTTTTTTTTTTTTTTTTTGCCCTAGAATCTACTGTCCTGGTTCTCTGCTCAGTCCCCTTTTTGAACCGGCGAATGGGCGACTTCCTGTGGCTCCAATCGCCAGCCAAAAGGGCACCCGGACCAGTGTATTTTGTACGGAGAACCGTGGCTCCGGGGCGCCGACAAAGCTACCGCGTGGGGCAAAGCAGTGGCGCTGGCCGGCACAGCCGCGCTGGCCGAAACAGCGCGCTGGCGACCATGGAGCTCCTCCTCCTGGGAATTTCCTAGTCTGTGGGCAATAAAAACACGGTGTCCACTCACCCTCTGCGCTTTCACTGAGAGCTGCAATCCTGAGCTGTTCCTAAACGGCCATCCTGGATTGTCTGATCAGGAGCAGAGATTTTATAAAATAGTGAGGCTAAGTTGGTATCCATTTGAAAAAGATTACCATAAACTTAGGACATTAATTGTAAGCTCCGTGGCAACCACTAAGAAAATAACTGAAAATATGCGGAAAAACAAATGAGAATGTTGTCAAAAAGGTACACTAGAGAAGAATCAAACACAAAAGAAGGTAGCATTGGGAGAATTGAGTAACAAAAATAATGTAGACATATAGGTAACAAAATGACAACATTGCAGAAGTAAGTTGATATGGTTTGGCTGTGGTCCCCACTCACATTTCATCTTGAATTGTAACTCCCACAAGTTCCATGTGTTGTGGAAGGTACCCAGTGGGAGATGATTGAATTATGGGAGTGGGTCTTTCCTGCACTGTTCTTATGATAGTGAATGAATCTCTCGAGATCTGATGGCTTTTGTTTTTCTTCTGATGGTGTCTTGCCTGGGCTGGAATGATATGGCATGATCTGGGCTCACTGCAACCTCTGCCTCCTGGGTTCTAGCAATTCTCCTGCCTCAGCCTCCCAAGTAGCTGAGATTACAGGCGCCCACCACCACACCTGGATAATTTTTGTATTTTTTTAGTAGAGACGGGGTTTCACCATGTTAGCCAGTCTGGTCTCAAACTCCTGACCTCAGGTGATCCACCCGCCTCAGCCTCCCAAAGTGCTGGGATTACAGGTGTGAGCCACCATACCTGGGCTATCTGATGGTTTTAAAAAGAGGAGTTTCCCTGCACAAACTCTCTTTTTTTGCCTGCCACCATCCACATAAGATGTGACTTTCTTCTCTTTGCCTTCCACTATGATTGTGAGGCCTTTTCCAGCCTCATGTGGAACTGTGAATCCAGTTGAACCTCTTTCTTTTGTAAGTTGCCCAGTCTTGGGTATGTCTTTAACAGCAGTGTGAAAACAGACTAACAGAGTAAATTGGTACCAGTAGAGTAGGGTATTGCTGAAAAGATACCTGAAAATTTGGTATCGAGGTAACAGGCAGAGGTTGGAACAGTTTGGAAGCCTCGGAAGAAGATAGAAAAATGTGAGAAAGTTTGGAACCTCCTAGAGCTTTGTTGAATGGCTTTGCCCAAAATGCTGATAGCCAAATGGACAACAAAGTCCAGGCTGAGGTGGTCTCAGATGGAGATGAGGAATTTGTTGGGAACTGGAGTAAAGGTGACTCTTTTTATGTTCTAGCAAAGAGACTGGTGGCATTTTGCCCCTGACCTAGAGATCTGTGGAACTTTGAACTTGGGAAAGTGATTTAGGATATCTGGCGGGAGAAATTCCTAAGCAACAAAGCATTCAAGAGGTGACTTGGGTTCTGTTAAAGGCATTCCATTTTATAAGGGAAGAACAGCATTAAGGTTTGGAAAATTTGCAGCCTTACTATGAGATAGAAAAGAAAAACCCACTTTCTGGGGGAAAAATCCAAGCCAGTTGCAGAAATTTGCATAAGTAGCAAGGAGCCTAATGTTAGTCCCCAAGACTATAGGGAAAATGTCTTCAGGCCATGTCAGACACCTTCATGGCAGCCCCTACCATCACAGGCCCGGAGGCCCAGGAGGAAAAAATGGTTTCATGGGCTGGGCCCAGGGTCCTTGTGCTGTGTGCAGCCTGGGGACTTGGTGCCCTATGTCTCAGCTGCTCCAGCTGTGGCTGAAAGGGGCCAATGTACAGCTTGGGCTGTGGCTTCAGAGGGCGGAAGCCCCAAACCTTGGTGTTGAGCCTGTGGGTGCACAGAAGTCAAGGACTGAGGTTTGAGAACCTCCACCCTGATTTCAGAAGATGTATGAAAACACCTGGATGCCCAGGCAAAAGTTTGCTGCAGGGGCAGGGGCCTCATGGAGAACTTCTGCTAGGCCAGTGTGGAAGGAAAATGTGGGGTTGGAGGCCCCACACAGAGTCCCTACTGGGGTACTTTCTAGTGGAGCTGTGAGAAGAAAGCCACCATCCTCCAGACCCCAGAATGGTAGATCCACTGACAGCTTGCACTGTGCGCCTGGAAAAGCCACAGGTGCTCAACACCAGCATGTGAAAGCAGCCAGGAGGGAGGCTGTACCCTGCAGAGCCACAGGGGAGGAGCTGCGCAAGACCATGGGAACCCACCTCTTGCATCAGCATGGCCTGGATGCAAGACATGGAGTCAAAAAAGTCATTTTGGAGCTTTAAGAGTTGACGGCCCTGCTGGATTTCAGACTTGCATGGGGCCTGTATTCCCCTCTTTTTTTGGCCATTTTCTCTCATTTGGAACAGCTGTATTGACCCAATGTCTGTACCTCCATTGTATCTAGGAAGTAACTAACTTGCTTTTGACTTTACAGGCTCATGGGTGGAATGGACTTGCCTTGTCTCAGATGAGACATGGGACTGTGATCTTTTGAGTTAATGCTGAAATGAGTTAAGACTTTGGGGGACTGTTAGGAAGGCATGCTTGGTTTTGAAATGTGAGGTCATTAGATCTGGGAGGGGCCAGGGGAGAATAATATGGTTTGGCTGTGTCCCCACCTAAATCTCATTTTGAATTGTAATTCCCACAATTTCACATGTCATGGGAAGAACCTGGTTAGAGGTGATTGAATTGTGGGGGCACAGGATTTTCCTGCACTGTTTTCGTGATAGTGAATGAGTCCCACAAGATCTGGTGGTTTTAAAAAGAGGAGTTCCCCTGCATAAACTCTCTCTTTTTGCTTGCCACTACCCACATAAGATGTGACTTGCTCCTCCGTGCCTTCTGCCATGATTATGAGGCCTCCCCCACCATGTGAAACTGTGAGTCCAATTAAACCTCTTTCTTTTGTAAATTGCCCATTCTCAGGTATGTCTTTATTGGCAGTGTGAAAATTCACTAATACATGTCTTTACTTACCAGTAATCAGTTTAAATGTAAATGGATTAAACTCATCAATTAAAAGACAGAGACTGATAGAGGAATAAATAGTATGAGCAAATTATATGTTGTCTGTAAGAGAATCACTTTAGATCCATAGATAAACCAATTAAAAGTGAAAGGGTGAAAAAGAACATTCCATGCAAATAATAAACAAAAAAGAGATGGGGTGGCTATAGTAATATCAGACAAAATAGACTTTAAGCTTGTTACAACAGATAACAATGTCATTATATAATGATCAAAGGGTCAATTAGTCTAGGTAATATAACAATTATAAACATGTATGTACCAAACAACAAGGCCCCAAATAGATGAAGCAAACATTGAAAGAATTGAGAAAAAAATAGTCCATTCTACAATAAATCTACAGTAAGGTAGAGATTTCAATACCCTACTTTCAGTAATTGATAGACCCTCTAGACAAAAGATCAATATGAAAATAGAGGACAAGAACAACACTGTAAATGAACTAGATCTAACACATATATTTTATAGAACCCTCCATTGTAGAATACATATTCTTCTCAATTGTTCATGAAGTATTCTCCAGGATAGATGATAAGACAAAACAAGCCTCAAAGATACTTGATATCACGTAAAGTATCTTTTCTAGCCAAATAGTATATCTTTGCAGATATAATCAATTAAGATGAGGTTATACCGAATTGGAGTGAGCCCTAATTTAATGACTTAGATAGTCATTAAAAATAGGGAATACTGGATACAGAGACACAGGGAAGAATGCCATGTAATGGTGGATGCAGAGATAGGATTAGTATGTTTACAAGCCAAGGAATGCCAAGGATTTCTGGCAGCCCCAGGAGCTATGAGATAGGCATGAAACAGATTCTCCTTGAGAGCATTAGGAATTAACCAACCCTTGCCAACACCTTGATTTTGGACTTCTGACCTCCAAATTGTGAAAGAATACCTTTCTGTGTTTTCAGTCATCTTGCTTGTGATATTTGTTATGACAGTCATAGGAAACTCAGTTCTTACTCCTCAGTTCATAACAAAGTTTTGTCTGCTCTGCAGATACCTTGCCATCATCATTATATTTGATATATATCCCAAATAAAGATCTTGACACCGTACTTGACATTTTGTAAACTAAAAATTTCACTGACTTGAGAAAAATAATTGGAGCAGAATCTACTCAAGTTTAGATAGATTCTACCAAGCCTTTCCCCAAACTTTGCCAACATTTTTTGAAGCCAGAAGAAAAGGAAGGACCCAAATGTACAGCTGAAGACTTTATAGCCAAATTTCTTCTCTCACTCTGCACTAGCTTTTATAATACTTCTGTCCTGCCTATGAAGACACAGAATGAAAGAGATTATAGATGTGTTCAAGACCTCAGGACCATCAACAAAATCCCCTATTGCCCAGTAGTACCTAACCCAAATACTATCCTGTCGTCAATTCTGTCTGAAGCCATTTGCTTCGCTGTAATGGATCTTTGCTCTGCCTTTTTCAGTGTGCCTCTAGACCAAGATAGTCAATATCTTCTCTTGGAGAGATCAACAATATACGTAGATATATTCATGCTGCAGGGGTCAATATAGCTATGCTTTCGTGTGTGTGTGTGAGACAATGTCTCACTCTGTCACCCAGGAGGAAGTGCTGTGGGATGATCATGGCTCACTGCAGCCTTGAACTCCTGTGTTCAATCTTCCCACTTCAGCCTCCCAAGTAGCTGGGACTACGGTTATGTGCCATCACACTCAGCTAATATTTTTTATCTTTGTAGAGATGAGGTCCTGCTTATGTAGTCCAGGCTGGTCTCAAATCCTGATCTTAAGCAGTCCTCCTATCTTGACCTCCCAAAGCACTTGAATTACAGGTGTGAACCACCACACCCAGCCTAATCATGCCTTAAGGTTTCACTGAAGGCTCTCCTACTTTGCTCAGGGAAGTAAAAACCCCGCCTGTAAAAAGGATTCCACTTACTTCCTCTCAAAATTAACAGACTCTTAAGGATTATCTAAATGTATCCTAGATCACTGACAAAATGACAACTGAGGACTTCTAGGTTTGATTTTCTATTGCAGACAATGGATGCCACTCCACCGATGTCTGAGATTGTGAGACTGCTAGGAACCCAAACATAAACAGGTTTTCTGTAATCTGGAGAAAGTTATTCAACAATTCTTTTTCTCTCTATCCTTAACTACAAGAAAACCTCTTTTATCTTTTTGTGCATGAGCTATCTGAAAAAGCCCTTGGGGTTTTAACTCAACTTCATGGGAACCATTAAAAAAAGCATCACTGTGCTGGGCGCAGTGGCTCACACCTATAATCCCAGCACTTTGGGAGGCCAAGGCAGGTGGATCACAAGGTCAGAAGTTCGATGCTAGTCTGGTCAACATAGTGAAACCTCATTTCTACTAAAAAAAAAAATACAAAAAATTAGCCGGACCTGGTGAAATGTGCCTGTAATCCCAGCTACTTGGGAGCCTGAGGCAGGAGAATTGCATGAACCCAGGAAGTGGAGGTTGCAGCGAGCTGAGATCATGCCATTGCATTCCAGCCAGGATGACAGTGCAAGACTCTGTCTCAAAAAAAATAAATAAATAAAGCATCACTTATTTCTGCCTCACCTTCAACGTGGTTACAAAGGCTTATTCTTCTTGTCTTAGAGCAATGCCTGTCACTAAGAAACTTGTTGATGCTTCTACTGAACTAATTCTAGGCTCTTGGTCTTATGATTTCTCATGCAGTCTAAATATTTGCTACTGACTGAGAACACACAATACTTTCTAGCCACCCAATTAACATCTTAAGAGATTTTGCTACTCTCTCCCTCTCAGATAACTATTGCTGCAAGCTCCTGAATTCTACCACTCTCTGACCACTATCAGATTAAGGGAAACCTCATGATTGTCTCACCTCAGTTAGAAACCTTTCTGTACCTTACTCCCATCGAGAACCTTGATCTAATACGATTTATTGGTGGATTATACCTCAAACCCAAACTGGGTTTATCAAGCACAATATGCTATCATTATGTGGCAAAATCACCCAGAGAGCAGAACTTGTTGCACTTAGTAGATCACGCCAACCCGTCAAAGACTAAAGGGCAGGTATGCTTTTGGAGTAGTCTGTGACTTTGGAATGCTTCAGAAACAAATGGTGTTTCTTACCTTTTCTTGAATTTCCATAAAAAATGGACAAGTTGGGGCTGGGCATGGTGGCTCACCCCTGTAATCCCAGCACTTTGGGAAGCTGAGGCAGGTGAATGACCTGCAGTCAGGAGTTCGAGACCAGCCTGGCCAATATGGTGAAACCCTGACTCTACTAAAAATACAAAAATTATCCGGGCATGGTGGCAGATGCTTGTAATCCCAGCTACTTGGGAGGTTGAGGCAGGAGAATCGCTTGATCCGGGAGGTGAGGTTGCAATGAGCCAAGATCGTGCTATTGTATTCCAGCCTGGGCTACAAAGCGAGACTCTGTATAAAAAAGAAAAAAAAAAAAAGACAAGTTAGTTAGGGAACTGTTAGAGGTAGTCTTACTTCCTAGAGAGGTGGTTATAATCAAGGTTGAGAGCCACACAAAAATAGTTCGTATGAAAGCAAAAGGAAATGCTTTCACAGATCATTTTGCCAACAAGAAGCCTTAACTAAAGATACTGTACTAACCCTCAAAGGAGAACCTACTTGATGGATTCAAAGAAATCATTATAAAATAGTTATATTTAGCCCTTTACTCTGAAAAGGAATAATCAGGGGAAATCTGGTTGTACTCTTCATTCAGATAATCCCAGGTGCTCCTAAAATGGCTGTTTGGTGGCACCAGATAATATCAAATAAATATGAGCTAAATTTCTCTGTGAAACTATTCATCGTGTTACCTCCCAAAATTGGTTACTATTTTAAATTAACATTGTTTTAGAAACTTTGAAAAGATATTTGAGGTTATTTTGGGGTTCAGTGTCACCAGCCAATAATACAATCCTGGAAAATCTGTAATGGTAAGACATGGCCAGCAACTGGAGCCTCAAGGGCCCTTTGACCCCTAAGGGTCATCTGAAATCCATCTGAAGGAGGTGATTTTTACTCAGCTTCCATCCTACATGGAATTTGAATATGTTTTAGTTATTGTGTGTCTATGTTTTGAATGAGTTGAAACATTTCCTTGCCAAAAAGCCTGACTTCGTATTTTCAACCTGAGACATATCAACTTTTATATCAAGCAACAAAGCCAAACACCTTACTGGAACCATTATAAAAGGACACTATAAGGCATTACATTGTCCTTACCACCCACAATCTTCTGGAAAATGGAAAGAACCAATGACATCCTTAGATTAAAGTTCACAAAACTTTCAAAACCGTTAAGCACCCTTGACCAAACGTACTCCCTTTAGTTCTTAGGGCCATATGATCCCTCCCTCAGGCACACATCACTTATCCCCTGTGAATGAGTATTTGAAAGGCTCATATATTCAGGAATTATACCTCTGACACTAAATGTGAGCACTTTATTTCTTTTACTGTGAAGATTTTCCACTGATCTACCTACATTTGGATTTTAATAAATGCAAGGGATGGTGGCCAACTCCTTTGCTATAGAAGCTTTGAGGAAATAGCTTCTGTTTGTTCTCATTTGGGGAATCATTGCTTGTTTCCACAATTAAAACCAACGGCCATTTTATGGTAAGTCCTCAATAGGTAGAGTATATGGTTCCAGAAATGAAGTATTGGAAATACTTGTGCATCTCTCAGCATCACTCCCAGTGAGTCACTAGAGGTATTTGTGTTTCCAGTCCCTACAACACTAAGTTCAGTTGGTCTGAAGGATTTGGTTTCTTGGGGCAGAGGCATGGAGGATGATGGTGGAGAACTATCTATCAAGAGACCCAGTAACTCACTGAACCTAAAATATGGGAGCTTTTCTGATGTTGGAATAGGAGGCGAAGATGAGATCTTATTCCAGTAACCCTTTAGAGAAGATTCATGGAAACAAGAGTTCTTTTCACTAATAGGGGCATAGATAAGTATGCCTGGGGCTTTCTTTTCTTTCTTTCTTTTTTCTTTTTTTGGAGATGGAGTCTCGTTCTGTCACCCAGACTGGAGTGCTGGGGTGTGATCTCAGCTCACTGCAACCTCCGCCTTGCGGGTTCAAGCTATTCTCCCACCTCAGCCTCCCAAGTAGTTGGGATTACAGGCACCCATCATCATGCCCGACTAAGTTTTTTTTTTGTTTTTTTTTTTAGTAGAGATAGGCTTTTACCACCTTGGCCAGGCTGGTCTTGAACTCCTGACCTTAGGTGATCCACCCACCTCATTCTCCCAAAGTGCTGGGATTACAAGCATGAGCCACCGAGTCTGGTTGAAAATATTTTAAATTGTGGAATAATGAAAACATAACATACCCAAATTAGTGGGATGTGGCTAAAGTAGTGCTTAGTGGGAAGTTTACGGCTTTAAATGCTATTCTTTGGAAAAAAGAAGGGCTTAAAATTATGGCCTATTAAATCCAACAGAAGCTTAAACTTAAAAATAAAAATATTTTTAGCAATGATCTAAGTTTGTGTTTTAATAGACTAGAAAAAGATAAGCAAATTAAACCAAAACCAAGCAGAAGAAAGGAAACAATGATAATTATAGTGGAAATAAATGAGACAGAGAGCAGACAGAATAGAGAATATTAAAACCAAAAGTTGGTTCTTTCAAAACATTAATAAAATTGATTAAATTGGTTGCAAACTGATCAAGAAAGCAAACATATATTACTTATATTAAGAATGAAGGAGTGGAGCTATAGCACTAGATTTCCTAAAGGTATTAAAAAGATAAAAAAAGAAATATTATAAACAACTTTAAGGAAATAAATTTACCAACTTAGATGAAATAGACTAATTTGTGAAAAATGCAAATTATCAAAATTGAAATTAAATAGAAAATCTGTCTCAGAAGAAGAAAATATGAGCAATTATATATATCTATATATAGATTCATAACACTCAATATAACATAGTTCAGGCATAAATGCTTCCAGTGATGATTTCTCTTTTTTTCCTTCCTTCCTTCCTCCCTCCCTTCTTTCCTTCCTTCTCTTTATTCTTTTCTTTCTCTCTTTCTCTCTCTCTGTTTTCCTTCCTTCCTTCCCTCCTTCCTTCCTTCCTTTCTTCCTTCCTTCCTTCCTTCCTTCCTTCCTTCCTTCCTTCCTTCCTCTCCTTCTCTCTCTCTCTCTCTCTTTCTTTTTCTTTCCTCTTTCTCTTCTTTCTTTCCATGAGGTCTTGCTAAGTTGCCCAGGCTGATCTCAAACTTTTGAGCTCAAGCAATTCTCTCTCCTTAGCCTCCCAAAGTGCTAGGATTACAGACGTGAGCCACCACACTGGTGATTTTTCTATCAAACTTTACGTAAGAATTAATACCAATATTACAAAATTCAGAAAATAAGAAGAACACTTTGCAGCTTCTTTTAAGAGTGCACACTAGCCCCCGACACAAATATCTGATAAAAATTGCAAGAAAAGAAAATCTAAGAACAATATCCATCAGAATTCTTAAAATATTAGCAAGCCAAATCTAACAATATATAAGAAAGGTAGTTATTATATATAATCCAAGTGGAGTTTAGTAATTCAAGGTTGATTTAAAATTCACAATGTAATCTACCACATTAGCAGAATAACAGAGAAAAATATAATTTCAATAGATGCAGAAAAGTCATTTGGCAAAATCCGATACGCATTCATGATTTAAATAAATAAAAAAATAAATAAACTTTTCAGCAATCCAGAAAGAGAAATAGCCTCTCTGTCTGATAAAGGACACCAACAAAAATGTCAGCTAACATCATACTTTATGTTGAACTACTCAATATTTTCTCCTAAAATCAAGTCAGGAACAAGGCTAGTATGTTATGTATATATTATGGAATGAATTGGACTTGTAAAGGAAGTCTCATCCTGTAGTTTAGTGTAGGTATAAATGCCAATGCTGTGTGCAGCTGTTATCTCATGGCAGAGTGTGGTTCTCTGAAATGACTGGAGAAGTACAGGAAATGGATTCGGACTGTGACAGCAGAGTGGTGAAGACTGGCTCAGTCAGCCAGTGAATTCTGGCTGTAAACTATGAGAAGAGATTCAGAGACTGTTTATCTTATAGCATTAAAAAGATCCTAACTCATCCTTGCGCCTTAAGTCAGCAGAACATGCCCTACCAGGTCCCCTCTGCCCCGCACCTGTAGTTCTCATCCATCCTAATGGGGTTTCCTCCTGGGCTGATATCCTCCGTGCTCCTCTAGGCTGCTGCATTCTGAGTACCACGTGCTCCCACATGCTTCCCCATCCCCATCAGACTGAAATGTTGGCCCAAGCAGCTAGGACAGTTAGGGGCTCAAACTTTGCTCTTTTCTGAAGAGTTGCCCCTTGCTAGGGGATTTTAAAGACTCAAAGCCTTAATTTATTTCATTTTATTTATTTATTTTTTCTCTTTCTTTTTTAATCACTACCTCAAGTGTTTTACTTGGTATATTTCATTTTATTTTTAATTGACAAATAGTAATTGTATCTACTTACGTGGTACAATGTGGCATTTTGTCATATGTATATATTATGGAATGATTAAATCAGGCTAATTAACATATCCATCACCTTATATACTTAACACTCTTTCATACTATGAACAATTAAAATCTGCTGTTAGCATTTTGAAATATACATTACATTGTCATTAGCTATTGTCACCATGCTGTACAATAGATCTCATAAAACTTATTTAAATGACTACACTTCTGGTCGCAGACTGTCACCCCAAAGCAGAGTGATAGGGAGATGTTTTGGGCAAGGGGTCTTTCCAAGTTCTATTCCCTACTCCATCTTTGGGAAGGCAGTTTCTTGCAATTGTGCTAAGTCAAGTCTCTACATTCAGACAGATTTTATCAAATTAAGGTTGTAAATATAGAAAATGACTTAATAATAACACCACCCCCTGCCAGTGGCTCCCCAAATTTCTGAACTAGAGAGTGTGAGAAAGCAATAAATGAGATGAGTATACGTGACAAAGTGTCCCAGGGACAACTGTAACCAAAAGTAACAATTCTGAAGAGCAGAAGGCTGACTGAGCAAAACGAACACAGAATTTATTTAACTTTCAAAAACAAATTCAGCGAGCATGAATACAGACTAAAGGAGGAGAACTGAATAAAATACAGTGAAAAATGCTTGATTTAACATCCCAACAGGAACATGGAATTTAGGGTTCACTCTTTCAGAAGGATTGAATTCTCACTGGGAAATTATATACCCTCTTGTCTGAATTTTCTTTTTTTTTTAGACAGAGTCTTCCTCTGTCACCTAGGCTGGAGTGCATGCAGTGGTGTGATCTTGGCTCACTGCAACCTCTGCTCCATCCATCAGTCCATCCATCGATCCATCCATCGATCCATCCATCCATCCATCCAACCATCCATCCATCCATCCGTCTCCATCTCTCCATCCACTCATCCATCTACCTGTTCATTCATCCATTTATTTAAATAGCACATTAGCCAGAATGGGTGGTAAGCAGACAGCTTGAAACCCCAAGTTCAGAAAAGGTGTCTTGCAATGTAATATGTAGTAACAGTAGCTCCTGTTTTCTGTCCATTTCATCTGCTCCTGGATAGAAGTTTACCTGCTTTGAAGCCTGTGCAGTGGGCTGAGCTGGATGGAATTGGGGGACCCTACGCAAGAGGGCTCTGTATTTCTCCTTGCCAGTGGGTAAAGGTTAGTCTCATAAGCTCAACCTCAGGCCCCAGGCTAAGCTGGACAGCAGAGGGGAGGAGCAAACATGGCTGCTGCCAAAGTCATCTCTTTAGGAAGAAGTCTTTTATCCCAAGTCTGGGATTCATCCCCCAGCTATGAGGATGAAAGGCCCCAGAAGTCCCAACCATATTTCCTCAAATGCTCTTGCTTTTATGGGGATGAAAGAGTTTCTCTTCTTAGTTACTTAAAAAATGCTTTTGTAGGCTGGCTGCAAGTGGCTCATGCCTATAATCCCAGCACTTTGGAGGCTGAGATGGGAAGAGATAGCTTGAGACCAGGAGACCAGTCTGAGCAACATGGTGAAACCCTGTGATACAGGTTGGCTGTGTCCCCATCCAAATCTCCAAATCTCATCTTGAATTGTAGCTCCCATAATTCCCACATGTTTTGGGAGGGAATTGGTGGGCGATAACTGAATCATGGGGGTGGGTTCTCCCATACTATTCTATTGGTAGTGAATAAGTCTCATGAGATCAGCTGGTTTTATAAAGGGTTCCCCTTTTCACTTGACTCTCTTTCTCTCTTGTCTGCTGTCATGTAAGATGTGGTTTTCACCTTCTACCATGTTTGTGAAGCCTCCCCAGCCACATGGAACTGAGTCCGTTAAACCTCTTTTTCTTTTCTTTTTTTTTTTGAGACAGAGTTTCACTCTTGTTACCCACAGTGAAGTGCAATGGCACGATCTCGGCTCACCGCAACCTCCATCTCCTGGGTTCAAGCAATTCTCCTGCCTCAGCCTTCCAAGTAGCTGGGACTACAGGTGTGCGCCACCATGCCCAGCTAATTTTTGTATTTTTAGTAGAGACGGGGTTTCACCATGTTGACCAGAATGGTCTTAATCTCTTGACCTCGTGATCCACCTGCCTCGGCCTCCCAAAGTGCTGGGATTATAGGCGTGAGCCACCGAGCCTGGCCTAAACCTCTTTTTCTTTATAAATTACACAGTCTCGGGCACGTCTTTGTCAGCAGCATGAAAATAGACTAATACACCCCACCTCTACAAAATATTTAAAGAATTAGCCAGGTGTGGTGGCAAGCACTTGTAGTCCCAGCTACTTGGAACCTGAGACAGGAGGATTACTTGAGCCTGAGGCGGTCAAGGAAGGCTGAGACAGGAAGATGGGGAAGTCAAGGCTGCAATGAGCTGTGACCACACCACTGCACTCCAGCCTGGACAGAGTGAGACTCGCTCTCTCAAAAAAAAAATGCTTATGTGAATGATCACATTATTGGTAATTGGTGAGTCAAAAAAGTCCATTGAGCTTCGATATATTCTGATAGTCAGTTGGTACTACTATCACTGGATGTTTTTTTTTTTGAGACGGAGTTTCACTCTTGTTACCCAGGCTGGAGTGCAATGGCGCGATCTCGGCTCACCGCAACCTCCGCCTCCTGGGTTCAGGCAATTCTCCTGCCTCAGCCTCCTGAGTAGCTGGGATTACAGGCACGTGCCACCATGCCCAGCTAATTTTTTGTAGTTTTTTAATAGAGCCACCGCGCCCGGCCATATCACTGGATGTTGTGAACTACTCTCTCATGGTGACTTGTGTCTCCAGGAGCTACTGGATTTCATGACTGGGGAGAAAGAAGCTACTGGTCTTCACACAACTATTTCAGGATTTCCTTAGAGAGAATCCTCTTATGGATAGAAGAAAAGAAGCTCTTGCTGGAAATTGCAGTGTGATGAGGTGGGGAGGACCAAGTCCTGAGCAGATGCCTATTACCAGAAGAAGAATGAACTGGGCAGACTTGAGTGGTTTAAGCGTGAGATTGTGGGGACAGAAGGGGCCAACCAACAGGTGTTATCTCGACATGAGTTCACCAGGACAATATACAGTTGGATTAGAATTAAGTCAGATTGAGTCAGAGTTATTGAGGAGTCTGATAGTCATGCAGTAAAGAGATGTATTTGTTCATTTATTTTTTTTGAGACAAAGTCTTGCACTGTCACCCAAGTTGGAGTGCAATGGTGCCATCTCTGCTCACTACAACCTCCACCTCCTGGGTTCAAGCCATTCTCCTGCCTCAGCCTCCCAGGTAGCTGGGACTACAGGCATGCGCTACCACATCCATCTAATTTTTTTTGTATTTTTAGTAGAGATGCGGTTTCATCATGCTGGCTAGGCTGGTCTTGAACTCCTGACTTTAAGTAATCCCCCAACTTCGGCCTTCCAAAGTGCTGGGATTACAGACATGAGCCACCATGCCCAGCCAGTATTAGTCCGTTTTCATGATGCTGATAAAGACATACCTGAGACCACGCAATTTACAAAAGAAAGAGATTTAATTAACTTACAGTTCCACATGGCTGGGGAGGTCTCCCAATCATGGTGGAAGGCAAGGAGGAGCAAGTCACATTTTACGTGACTGGTGGCAGGCAAACAGAGAGCTTGTGCAGGGAAACTCCCCCTTGTAATACCATCAGATCTTGTGAGGCTTATTTGCTATCACGAGAACAACATGGGAAAGCCCTGCCCCTGTGATTCAATTACCTCCCACCAGGTCTCTCCCACAACATGTGGGAATTCAAGATGAGATTTGGGTGGGGACACAGCCAGACCATAGCAAGAGGATTGATGGGGGTGGGGTGCCAGGCAAATGATACAGTAGAATTCACTGGGGAATCAAGTTGGATGAGAGGTTGATTTCCTGGGAGAGGTTGGGATATGGTGAGGAAGATTGGCCTAGAGATGAGTTGGAGGGTCTAGTTGAGAAACATGACTGATTATCTGAGTGTGTTCTGGTGGGGGTGAAGATTGGAAGGTGGTCCACTAAGACTGTAGGATCCAGGGGCAAACAGAACTCAGGTAACAGAAAGAAGCCTAGCATTGATGGTGAACAAGGGAGAAGTTGAGAAAAGGTAGGAATTTTTTGAACCTAGATAGCATTCTATCTAGTCAGCGCAAGATGGCTAGATAGAACACTCCAGCAATCATCCCTCTGCAGAAACACCAAATTGAACAACTATCTATGCAAGAAAGTCCTATCATTAGAACTCAAAATCAGGTGAGTGATCACAGTACTGGTTTTAATATCATGAAGAGGGCAGGAAAAATAGTCTTGAGTTGCCCAAACCAGGGGTCCCCAACCCCCAGACCACATACATATATATTCCATAGGAGACTATTTAAGTACATTTTGATATATTTAACCAATAGAATTTAATGCAGCTATTAAAACAGTGGTTATGGAGGCTTTATTATAACACATAAATGCTCATAATACACTGTTGAGTCATAACACTGCATATACAGTATATATTCATTTGAATATACATTATGTAAAAAAAGATACACTAAAGTAGAAATAGGTTAGCATTTAGTGCCTTTGTTTCCTTTATTTTTCAATTTTTTAATGGGCCATGTTAATTTAATATTAAACAATTTAAATTCAAAAATGTAAAATGAAACAATCAACCCTCCACCCTGCAAAAAAAAAAAAAAAAGACCGTATTGGGCCATGGCCTGTTAGAAACTGGGCCACATAGCAGTGGACTAATGAGCATTACCACCTGAGCTGTGCATCCCGTCAGATCAGCAGTGGCATTCGGCATTCATAGGAGTGTGAACCCTATTGTGAACTGTGCATGCAAGGTAACTACCTTATGTGCTCCTTACGAGAATCTATTGCCTGATTATCTATCACTGTCTCCCATTGCCCCCCAGATAGCACTGCCTAGTTGCAGGAAGACAAGCCCAGGGGTCCCACTGATTCTACATTATGGTGAGTTGTATAATTATTTCATTATATACTACAATGTAATAAAAATAGAAATAAACTGCACAATAAATGTAATGCGCTTAAATTATCACGAAACCATCCCCATCCCTTTTGCCCTCAGTCTGTGGAAAAATTGTCTTCCATGAAACTGGTTCCTGGTGCCAAAATGGCTGGGAACCACTGACCTAAACTATCCCTTCCCCATTCCCTGGCAGTGTCATGTGTCAAAAGACAATTTGTGTGCTCAGAGGAGAGAGGATGAAGTGCTCATGGGACTCTGCACTGGAGCTCACTGCTGCCCTGCCACAGCCAAAAGCAACACAGAGCAGAATTCTGCTAATGCCTGTGGACGGAGCATTTAGATCAGTTTTGGCCAGAGAGTTATCCTCCACCCTAGCAATAGGAAACTGAGCTCTGGCTAGCTTCACAGCCTGCTGACCAAAGTGGACTGGGGTCCCAAATAGATTTGAAAGGAAGTCTCAGCCATAAAGACTGTAGTCCTTGGGCAAGTCCTGGTACTGTACTTGGTTCAAACCAGTGAACTTGGGGTGCATGTGACCCAGTGAGACACCAGTTGTATTGGCCAACGGAGGGTTTGCATCACCCCTCCCCAAATTCCAGGCAGTGCAGCTCTGGGAGGGACTTCATCCACTTGTAAAAAAAAGAGAGAGAAGAGTAAAGAGGACTTTGTCCTGCAACTTGGGTACTAGCACAGCCACAGTAAAATAAGGCACTTAGCAGATTCCTGAAGCCTTTGAATTCAGGCCTTATCTCCTGGATGGCATTTCTAGACTCACCCTAGGCTAGAAGAAAACATGCTGCCCTGAAGAAAAGAATCTAGTCTTGGAAAAATTCACCACCTGCTGAAGAAAGAGCCTCTGGGCCTCAAATAAACATCAGCAGGAGCCAGGCAGTAGTTGCCAAGGGCCCAGTACAGTCCTACCAATGGTGGCCATTGTAGTGCTTGCATCACCCGTTCTCCAACTCTAGGCACCCCAGCACAGAGAAAGAGCCACCTTATGTTAAGGAATGTGAGGGAAGAGAATGAAAGACTCTGCCTGATGATCCAGGGAATTCTTCCAGATCTCACACAAGTCTACCAAGGTAGTACCTCTATGAGTCTTTAAGAGACTCATATCTATCCATCCATCCACCATTCCTAGTATAGATAGAAGGCTTGGGACACCTTCTAGTACAGATAAGACTGCAGTTATCAAAGACTTAGATCACAACAGTCAATTCCCTTTGAACCTGAAAAGCCTTCTCAAGAAGGACAGGCACAAACAAGCCCAGACTGCAAAGGTTAGAATAAACAACTAACTCATTGATATGGTTTGGTTCTGTGTCCCCACCCAAATCTCACGTTGAATTATAATTCCCACTGTTTGGGGAGGGACCTGGTGGGAGATGATTGGATCATGGGAGCAGATTTCCCCCTTGCTGTTCTCATGAAAGTGAGTGAGTTCTCATGAGATCTGATGGTTTAAAAGTGTGTGGCATTTCCCCCTTTGCTCTCTCGCTCTCTTTCCTGCCACCATGTGAAGATGTGCTTGCTTCTCCTTTGCCCTTCCACCATGATTGTAAGTTTCCTGAGGCTTTCCCAGACATGCTCCCTGTACAGCCTGCAGAATTGTGAGTTAATTTAACCCCTCTTCTTAATAAAGTACCAAGTCTCAGGTATTTCTTTGTAGCAGTGTGAGAACAGACTAATACACTCCTCAATACCTAGACATAAACAAACATTCAGAAGCATCAATAGCACCCAGGAAAATGTTATCTCAGCAAATGAATGAAAGAAAGACCCAGTAATCATCCCAGAGTGACAAAGATATGTGACCTTTCAAACACAAAATTCAAAATAGCTGTTTGGAGGTTCAAGACAACACGGAGAAGAAATTCAAAACCTTATTAGAGAAATTTAACAAAAAGATTGGAATAATTTCAAAGAATCAAGCAGAAATTTTGTAGCTGAAGAATTCAATTGACAAACTGAAAAGTGCATCAGAGTCTCTCAATAGCAGACTTGATCAAGCAGAAGAATTAGTGACCTTGAAAACAAATGAAAAAGAATGAAGCTTACCTACAAGATCTAGAAAATGGCCTCAATAGGCAAATATAAGCATTATTGGCTTTAAACAGGAGGTAGAGAGAGAGGTGAGTGTAGAAAGTTTATTCAGATAAATAGAAATGGAACTTTTCAAACCTAGAGAAAGATATCAATATCCAAGTACCAGAAGGTTATAGAACACCAAGCAGATTTAACCCAAATAAAACCTTAAGATATTTAATCATCAAACTACCAAAGGTCAAGGATAAAGAAAGTGTCCTAATAGCAGCAAGAGAAAAGAAACAAACAACATATGAAGGAGTTCTAATACATGTGGCAGCAGACTTCTTAGTGGAAATCTTAAAGGTCAGGAGAGAGAGGCATGACAGATTCAAAATGATGAAAGAAAAAACTTTTATTCCAGAATATTGTGTCCAGCAAAAATACCCTTCAAATATGAAGAAGAGATTAAGGCTCTTCCACACAAACAAAAGCTAAGGGAAGAGCTTGTCAATATAATATCTGTCCTACAGGAAATGTTAAAGGGAGTTCTTTAATCTGAAAGAAAAGGATGTTAAAAAGCAATAAGCAATCATGTAAAATTCACTGGTAATGGAGGGTACACAGATACATACAGAATACCCCAACACTGTAATTGCGGTGTATAAACCACATATATTGGTTATATATTCATATACTGAGCAGGAAGACTAAAAGACAAACCTATCAAAAACAATAACTATGATGACTTTTAAAGAGATAGATGGTAGGCTGAGTGTGGTGGCTCACACCTGTAATCCCAGCACTTGAAGGGGTCGAGGTGAGCAGATCACAAGGTCAGGAGATCAAGACCATCCTGGCTAACATGGTGAAACCTTGTCTCTACTGAAAATACCAAAAATTAGCCAGGTGTGGTGGCATGTGCCTGTAGTTCCAGCTACTTGGAAGGCTGAAGCAAGAGAATTGCTTGAGTACGGGAGGCAGAGGTTGCAGTGAGCTGAGATCATGCCACTGCACTCCAGCTTGAATGACAGAGCCAGGCTCCATCTCAAAAAAAAAAAAAAAAAAAAAAAAAAAGAAAGAAAGAAAGAAGAAAAAAGAGATCTATAGTACAATAGTATAAAAAGATAGAAATAACAAAAAGTTTTAAAATGGGGACAAAGTGTAGTTTTTAGTTTTCTCTTTGCTTGTTTGTTGTTTTTTGGGATCAGAGTTAAAATGTTATCAGTTTAAAATAACAAATTATAAGATGTTATTTGCAAGCTCCATAGTATCCTCAAATCAAAAAACCTACAGAAATACATGAAAAATAAAAATCAAGAAATTAAAACATACTATCAGGGAAAATCACTTTTACACAAAGGAACACTGAAGGAAGGAGATAAGAGAGGCAGAAAAAACAACCAGAAACAAATGGCAACAGTAAGTCCTTACCTATCAATACTAACATAGAATGTAAATGCCCTAAAATTTCGAATTAAAAGATGTAGAATGACTAAAGGAATTAAGAAACAAGACCCAACTATATGCTGGCTACAAGAAACTCACTTTACCTATAAAGATACACACAGACTGAAAACAAAGGGTTGAACATGCTAATGGAAACCAAAAAAGTGCAAGAGTAGCTATACTTATATCAGAAAAAAATATATTTCTAGACAAAAATTATAAAGAGACAAAAAGAAATCACATGATTGCACTCCAGCCTGAACAACAGAGTAAGACTCCATCTCAAAAAAAAAAAGATCGATAGTACGACAGTATAAAAAGATATTAACAGAAATAACAAAAAGTTGTTATATTATCCCAACTATTATTTTATTGTGATAAAGGGGTCAATAGAGCAAGAGGCTATAGCAACTGTAAATATATGTGTACCCAACCCTGGAGCACACAGATTTACAAAGCAAATATTATTAGAGCTGGAGAGAGAGATAGATCTCAATACAATATTAGCTGGCGACCTCAGTGTCCCACTTTCAGCATTGGACAGACCATCCAAATAGAAAATCAACAAAGAAACATCAGATTAATCTGCACTATAGACCAAATGGACACAGCAGATATTTACATTTCATCCAACAGCTGCAAAATACACATTCTTCTCAGCACATGGATCGTTCTGAAGAATAGACATGACTGAGCACTGTGGCTCATGCCTGTAATCCCAGCACTTTGGGAGGCTGAGGTGGGCAGATTATGAGGTCAAGAGATCAAGACCATCCTGGCCAAAATGGTGAAACCCCATCTCTACTAAAAATACAAAAATTAGCTGGGCATGGTGGCACGTGCCTGTAGTCCCAGCTACTCAGGAGGCCGAGGCAGGAGAATTGCTTGAACCTGGGAGGCAGAGGTTGTACCATTGCACTCCAGCCTGGCAACAGAGAGAGACTCCATCTCAAAAAAAAAAAAAAAAAAAAAAAAGAATAGATCATATGTTAGGCCACAAAGTCTTAAAAAATTTTAATTGAAATAATATCAAGTATCTTCTCAGATCCTAATGGAATAAAACTAGAAATCAATAGAAAGAACTTTGGAAACTATACAAAAGCATGGAAATTAAGCAACTTACTCCTGAATGACCAGCAGCTCAATTAAGAAATTAAGAAGGAAATTTAAAAGTTTTTTGAAACAAATGAAAATGGAAACAAAACATACCCATACAAGATACAACAAAAGCAGCACTAAGAGGAAAGTTTATAGCAATAAGCACCTACATAAAAAAAAAAAGAAGTAGAAAAACTTCAAATCAAACAATCTAAATTATATGGTTTGGCTCTGTGCCCCCATCAAAATCTCATCTTGAATTGTAATCCCCACATGTTGGAGGAGTGGTCTGGTGGGAGGTGATTGACTCATGGGGGTGGTCTTAACCCCTTGCTGTTCTTATGACAGAACTCCCCCCGCCCCCCACCCCCACTGCTGTGTAAGATGTGCCTTGCTTTCCCTTCACCTTCCACCCTAATTGTAAGTTTCTTGAGGTCTCCCCAGCCACGTGGAACTGAGAGACAATTAAACTTTTGTTTATAAATTACTCAGTCACAGGTAGTATCTTTATAGCAGTGTGAGAACAAACTAATATATTAATAATACATCTTAAAGAATTAGAAAAGCAAGAGCAAACCAAACTCAAAATTAGTAGAAAGAAAATATAAAGATCAGAGCATAAATAACTAAAATTGAAACTAAAAAAAAATACAGGCTGGGCATGCTGGCTTATGCCTGCAATCCTAGCACTTTGGGAGGTCGATGGGGGTGGATCACTTCAGCTCAGGAGTTCGAGACCAGCCTGGCCAATGTGGTGAAACATAATCTCTACTAAAAATGCAAAAATTACCTGGGCATGGTGGTGTGCACCTGTAATCCCAGCTATTTAAGAGGCAGAGGCATGAGAATCACTTGAACCCAGAAGGCGGAGGTTAGTGTGAGATAAGATTGTGCCATGGCACTCCAGCCTGGGTGACAGAGACAGAGCAAGTCTCTGTTTAAAAAAATAAAAGGAGGAAGAAGAATAAATGAATGAACAAATAAATGAAGAAAACTAAAATAAATAAAAGCAGATATTTTAAAAAGAGATGTTACAACTGATACCACATAAATTCAAAGGATCAATAGAAACTACTATGAGCAACTATATGCCAATAAATTGGAAAATCTAGAAGAAATTGATAAATTCCTAGATACATACAAGATTGAAACATGAAGTAATCCAAACCTAAATAGACCAATAACAAGTAACAAGATCAAAGACATAGTGAAAAGTTTTCCAGGCTGGGTGCAGTGGCTCACACTTGTAATTCCAGCATTTTGGGAGGCCAAGACAAACAGATCATTTGAGGTCAGAAGTTCAAGACCAGCCTGGTCAACATGGTGAAACCCCATCTCTATTAAAAATACAAAAAATAGCCAGGCACGGTGGCATGCGCCTGTGGTCACAGCTACTTGGGAGGCTGAACCAGGAGAATTGCTTGAAACTTGGAGGTGGAGGTTGCAGTGAGCTGAAATTGTGCCATTACCCTCCATCCTGGGTGACAGAGCAAGACTCTGTCTAGAAAAACAAAGTTTTTCAGCAAAGAAAAGCACTGGATCTGATTTCTTTACTGCTGAAACCTACCAAACATTTAAAGAACTAAAATGAATCCTACTCAAACTATTCTTAAAAAATCAAGAAGGAGAGGATACTTCCAACTGAATTCTATAAGGCCAGTATTACCCTGATACCAAAACCAGACAAAGGCACACCAAAAAAGAAAACTACAGGGCAATACCTCTGATTAACATAGATGCAAAAATTCTCAATAAAACACAAGCAAACTGAATTCAACAACACATTAAAGTGGCCATTCACCATGACCAAGTGAAATTTATCCCAGGGATGCCAGGATGGCTCAACATATGAAAGATTTCTACAGTAAAAACTATAAAACACTTATGAAAGAAATGGAAGAAGACACATAAAAAATGAAAAGATAGGCTGAGCATGGTGGCTTATGCCTGTAATACCAGAACTTTGGAAGGCTGAGTTGTGTTGATCACCTGAGGTCAGGAGTTAGAGGCCAGTCTGACTAACATGGTGAAACCGCATCTCTATTAAAAATACAAAATATTAGCCAGGTGTGGTGACACATGCCTGTAATCCCAGCTACCCCTGGAGGCTGAGGCAGGAGGGTCGCTTGAACCTGGGAGGTGGAGGTTGCAGTGAGCTGAGATCGCGCCATTGCACTCCAGCCTGGGCAACAAGAGAGAAACTCTGTCTCAAAAAAAAAAAAAAAAAAAAAAAGGAAATACATTCCAAGTCCATTGATTGAAAGAATCAATGTTGTAAAAATGTTCATGTTACCTAAAGCAATCTATAGATACAATGCAATCCCTATCAAAATACCAATAACATTATTCACAGAAATAGAAAAAATAATCCTAAAATTTATATGGAAACACAAAAGATCCATAAGACCCAAATCCATCCTGAACAAAACTGAAATAATACATTATCTGACTTTGAAGTTTACTGTAAAACTATAGTAACTGAAACAGCATAGTACTGGCATAAAAACAGACACATAAACCAATGTAACAGTAGAGAATCCAGAAATAAATCCACACATCTACAATGAACTCATTTTTTACAAAGTTACCAAGAATAGCCATTGAGGAAAGAACAGACTTTTCAATAAATGGTGCTGGGAAAACTGGATATCTATATGCAGAAGAATGAAACTAGACCCCTATCTCTTGCCATATACAAAAATCAAATCAAAGTGGATTAAAGACTTATATCTGATACATGAAACTATGAAACTACGAAAAGAGAACATTGGGAATTCAAGACCAGCCTGGGCAACATAGTAAGACCTTGTCTCTACAGAAATAAAATAAAAATAGGCAGGTATGGTGGCTAACACCTACAGTCCCAGCTACTCAGGTGGCTGAAATGGGAGAATCACTTGAGCTCAGGAGTCCAAGGTTGCAGTGAGGTATGAATGCACCACTGTACTACAGCCTGGTAGATGGAGGGAGACCTTGTTGAAAGAAAGAAAAAGAGTAATAAATAAATAAAAGAAGAGAAGAGAAAAGAAAAGACAAGATATTAGGGAAATGTTACAAGACATCAATCTGGGCAAAGACTTCTTGTGTAGTACCTCAAAAGCACAGGCAACTAAAGCAAATATGGATAATTGGGATCACTTCAAGCTAAAAAGCTTCTGCACAGCAAAAGAAACAATTGAGAAAGTGAAGAGACAATCCACAGAATGAGAGAAAATATTTTTAAACTACCCATCTGAAAAGGGGTTAATAACTAGAATATATAGAGAGCTTAAACAACCCAATGGGAAAAAATAAAATAATCCAATTTTAAAATGGGCAAAATATTTGATTAGACATTTCTCAAAAAAAAAAAGACATATGAATGGCCAAGTAGGCGAAAAAATGTTCAACATCACTAATCATCAGAAAAATACAAATTAAAACTACAATGAGATAATATCTCACTCTAGTTAAAATAACTTTTATCCAAAAGACAGGCAATAATGAATGCTGGCAAAGAAGTGGAAGAAGAGGAACCCTGGTACACTGTTGGTAGGAATGTAAATTAGTACAGCCACTATGGAGAACATTATGGAGGGTCCTCAAAAAACTAAAAATAGAGCTACTATATTATCCAGTAACGTCATTGTTAAGCATATATCCAAAAGAAAGACCAGTATATTGAAGAGATCTCTGCACTTGATGCTTATTGCATGGAGTGCAGATTTACGTTTACACTGCACAATAGCCAAGATTTGGAATCAAGTTAAGTGTCTATCAGTGGATGAATGGTTAAAGAAAATGTACATATACACAATAGAATATTATTCAGCCATAAAAATGGAATCTTGTCATTTGCAACAATATGGATGGAACTGTAGGACATTAGGTCAAGTGAAATAACCCAGGCACAAAAAGACAAATTTTGCATGTTCTCACTCATGTGCAAAAATTAAAACAATTGAGATCATAGAGATAGACAGTAGAATGATGGTTACCAGAAACTGGGAAGGGTAGTGGGGATGGGGGAAACTATAGATGGTTAATGGGTTGCAAAAATATAGTTAGATAAAAATGAATAAGCTCTAGTATTAGCACAACAGGGTGACTATAGTCAACGATAATTTATTTTATATATAATATAGTTTTGTTGTATATATATACGTAGTTTTGTTTTGTTTTTTAGAGATAGGATCTTACTTTGTGGCTCATGCCAGAGTGCAGTGGCACAATCATAGTTCACTGCAGCCTCGAATTCTGAGCTCAAATGATCTTCCAGCCTCAGTCTCCTGAGTAGCTAGGACTATAAGTGTGCACCACTTCATCCAGCTGATTTTTAAAAATATTTTGTAAAGACGAGGTATTGCTATGTTGCCCAGGCTGGTCTCAAACATCTGCCCTCACGTGATCCTGCTGCCTCAGCCTCCCAAATTTTTATTGTATAATTACAAATAACTGAAAGTGGAATTGGAATATTTCTAACAGAAAGAAATAATATATGCTCAAGGTGGCAAATACCCCAATTACCCACATACGATTATTACACACTATTTGCCTGTATCAAAACATCACATGTACCCCCTACATTTATACAGCTATGATGTATCCATAATAATTAAAAATAATAATAATAGAAAGAAGTAGGGTCTGATGACAGAGAAGACCCTGGTGGCCAAGATGAGGAAGCACATGGTAGGAGTCGGAGGGATGGTGAAGAGGACACAGTGGCTTGAGACTCTGGAGCAGAGGTGGTAAGGCCATCGGTGGGAGTGAGAAAATGTCAGTGAGAACAGCTGGGGCAACAGGCGAGAAGGCTGTGCTGGCAGAAGGAAAGCCAGGGATGGGGTGGAAAAGAGTGTGGTGGGGCAGGGCCCACTGATCAGGAGGAGACAGTGAGGGATAATTGCTGGGAGCCTAGATGAGGGACAGAGTGGGCAGGCGGACCTGTGTGAGGCACTCCAGCAGGGATGTGACAAACAGGCCTGGTGGGATCCACTGAGAAGTGAAGGCCAGTGCTTATTGCAGTGAGGAGAATCACACCATGTCCCCATGTGGGGCAGCCCAGGAAAGGGGTTTGGAAAGGATTTGGGCTTTCATCAGATGATTCTGGTGGATGTTCCAAGAAGCAGAGTTTGCTCTGTACTGGATGCTGTCAGGAAAAAGATAATTCTATGATTGGTATCTTAATCAATGTTATCTAGAAGGAGGGAGAAATGAAATGAAGCTCAGCTGTAATTGGCACAGCAGCAGTGACCCGCATTAGCCAGAATAGGTGGACGCTTGGTTATTTTTGTGACTTGAAACACATTCATGTTTTGGTCTGTGCTCAGACATGACTCTAGAGTGGTCTTATTTTTGCCTTGAACCATTACATTCAGAGTGGCTTTATCTGATGTTGATGTCCTGTGAAATTGCTTATGTTCAACAGGAGAACAACACCTGTGAGGTCAGGCCAGCTCCTGGAAACACCAAAGCCTGGGGGTTCCAGGCCAGTTCCTGGCTATCAGAAGTTACTTTTTCTCTTCCTCAATCCCCCTCTTTGGTCAAGGGCAGGTGAAATCAGCCCACAGAATCCATGACATGCAGATTTCAACCACCGTCAAGACCAGGAGGATGTCCAGGAAGCATGGTCTGTAGTTGGGCTAGAGCTAATCCCTCCTCCTGTTGCAGGATGAGCTGTTGAGACCTTTGACTTGACAATGGGTACAGAGCAGCATTTCAGATTTTGGACAGTGTATATCAACCAACTGTACCACAGGCCATTATTGGAAACAAAAGGATGATGAATCTTATGAAGGGTCTTAATGACAGGATCCCAGATTATAAAACCCACGTGAAGAAACATGTCCCAGAGTCCAGATGGGTCTTTCAGGGAGACAGATGGGTTTTTGTTTGTCCTAATATTTGCTGTTTTGCTTGCCCAGTAATGTGTAAGTGCAGCAAGAAACGTTTGTGATAGTATCAACTCCTCCTTGGCTAGCTGACAGAAAATCATGGTGTTCAATGGGCCTCAAGATTCCTAGGTCCTGTCATAACAATCTTATCAGGATTATGTCACTGGCAGGTAGGACACACACTGGAAACATCCTCAGCAATATCCTTAAATTACCCTATCAACTTTGGTTCAATACTTCTGACAATTGTTCTCTGCTATTGTGGGTAATATCACAAAATAGTTTTGCTAATTTCCATTTTTATTATGGCTACCTCCTTCCATAATAGCAAAGCGTGTCAGGATTCTTTAATTTTCAATTCTACAGGGGTTCCTGTAGTAATCAGGTGATATTTTTGTTGCTGTTTCTAAAGCACTGCAAAGTCATTCCCCCACATCAAATACCTCCTGTTGTATCAACATATTTACTTTTGTAGCTTGGCAGATCTGGGAGGGAACAATTAATTTAGCCCAACTAAATGAATACAATTTCTTAGAAAAGCTTTGACTATGATAATATAGCCTGAAAAGCTATTTTTTTTTTTTTTTTTTTTTTTTTTTTTTTTTTTTTTTAGTGGAGTCTGTCTGCCAGGCTGTAGTGCAGTGGTGCAATCATAGCTCGCTGTAGCCTTGAACTCTCAGGCTGAAGCAATCTTCCCATCTGTCTCCTGAGCAGCTGGGACTGCAGGCATGTGCCACCACACCCAGTTAAGTTAAAAAAATTTTGTTTGTTTTAGATGTGGGGTCTCTTTATGTTGCCCAGGCTGGTCTCAAACTCCTGGCCTCAAGCCATCTCCCTGCCTCAGTCTCCCAAGTTGCTGGGGTTACAGGCGTGAGCCACCATGCCTGACTATACTTGACAATTTTTAGTTTCACTTTTTAAGTGTAAATAATCTACAACCACAATTAAATCAGTTCTTTAAGGGAATCTTGTGCAGGGTATGGATAGTTCCCTAAGAGGGATAAGTTGCTGCTTTTTTGGGTGAAGGAAGAAAGTGGCTGGTTTTAGAGTGTTGCAATATAGCAAAGCAACAACAATTCATGAGAGACTAGGTAAATGGCTGAAAAGTGCTGAGAGTTTATTGTCATTAGAAGACTCTGTACAGCACAGCATGGGAAGCCATCAAGTTTAGTGGAAACCCTGGAACTAAATCAACTGAAGTTTTTGCTTTTGTTGCTGCTGCCATAGTTCTCAGATGAGGTGAATATGTCTTGGCTATTGGATCTTGTGAATTAAGCAATGGACCCTGGTGATTTCCACTTAGTTGAATCAGTACGTTAGTGCCTGGTCAGCTTTATAATAAAAAGAAAAGACATATGGACGACATGTGAATCTAGAATAATGGAAATAATCTTTTGAGAGTCAGTTATTGTACCACTCTTTTTTAATATTTCTCTTTTTTTTTGAGACAGGACTTGGCCCTGTTGCCCAGGCTGGAGTGCAGTGGTGCAGTCATAGCTCACCACAGCCTCAAACTTCCAGACTCAAGCGATCCTTCTATCTTGGCATCCCAAAGCACTAGGAATACAGGAATGGGAGTGGGGCAGGGGAGGGGGGCGCAATTCCCTGCTGTTTATATTATCTTTAAAGTGATCAACAAATTTTCTTTTTCTCAGATAATAAAGAAAACTAGAGAACAGGAAATGAATTGTTTATTTTTCTTCTTGAGCACTTATTTCATGTCTTTTTAATAATTTTGAGGCAAAAAATGAACAGAAATAATATCCAAATACATTTTCATAGTTCGTTAATTGATTACCATTCTAACACATAAAGGTAAGAATTTTAGTGACCAGTGTTTTGTATCTGACTCTTATTTTAGAATTTCCAGTCTTCCAAAGATTCCTTATTAATTATTTACCTCAGGTCTTAATTGAGAGAAAAAATTTGATGTAGAAAAGCAGATTTTGATAGATATACATGAAGAGAGGCAAATGGTTCAGATGGTAATTTGGACACTTGAAAATTTTAACAAGCTGTATGATAAAAAAGCCAGCACTTATTAATCCTCAAAGTATGGAAAGGAAGGAAGGGATATTACCTATGTTAAGCAAAACTATCTCAGTTTGGGAAAAACAAGACAATCTCCTCATGGAGGTTTCTTTGCTTTTTAAGGTACCTCCCAAAGAAGCAATCTTGTTCATGTCAAAAGCTCCCTAAAATGGCCTGTGCAACTCCAAATTGTCCTTAGTGAAACTGTGCCAGTTAGATAATAGGCATACAAGTTAGTATTCTTAGGAAAAAAAAAAAAATGAAGAAAACAGGCATTTGGGCTGAAACAGGCACAATTTTAGATTGAGGAGAACCTAAGAGAATTGCAGTGGTCCCTAAGGGTAGTGTTTGAGTAACTTGTATTGTTGGGCTTGACCAAAGGCCATGGTCACCACCAGATCCCAGGCAAAACCTCCTTAAAGAAGACAGGTGACAATAAACAAAGCAATATTCAGAGACACAAAGTCAAAATTGAGAAATACACCTTTATAAGGTTTTGAAATGATGATATGAGGCAAATGAATGCCAATCTGAAGAAACTTTCTAAACTACACAGTCACTATGATAAGCTCTAGGATCAATTTATCAGGCTTGGCTGGCTGACTTTAAGGAGGCCTCCATGAGCCCTGCCTCCTGGTGGTCACAACTTTGTGTAATTCCTCCCTTCCTTGAGTGTAGGTACGAACTTCAACTTGTTCTTAATGAATGGAATGCAAAAAGGGTGATGCGAGATACATGATTGCATTTATGTGATAACCTAAGAGTGCAGTGCCCATCTTGCTAGTCTCTCTCCAATGCCGGTTTTGAAGAAGCAACTTGCCATGAATCCTACATATAGGGGTAGGATTCACCCACACACCCCGACCCAGCGATGGATGAACAAATTCACTCAAACACAAATCTCCAGTGAAAGAGTGGGCTAGGGCCATCTGTGGCCACTCACTGACACTCCTGAGAGAGATAGCAGCCACAGCCCAACCAGGCATTTATTCAGTATAGATTTAACAACAGAGGCTCTGAGTCAACACACTTGTGGATACTAGTTAAAGGCCAGGTTCCGAGGCCTAAAGCAAACACCTTTTGAGGGTAATAAACTTCTGCCAACCCCCAAGTAGGAGGCAGTGAAGTGTGGATGGGCAAAGATTGGTCTTAGGACAACAAGCCATTTAGATAAATTCCTTTGTGTTCTCCTGTTAACTGCCCTATGCTTCAAGTCTCAAGATAAAAGAACTAGCTGCCTTCAGCCCATTCTTTCCTGGTTTTACAAAACATTCTGGTCTTCCAAGGTTTGCGATTATTTTATAATGTTTTAGTTTTGCCAACAACCCTGATCAATCCCCCATACCTACAGCCATAAGGAAAGAAATTCTGCCAACAACCTGAGAGTGCTTGGGAGTAGATCCTTTACCTGTCAAGGATATGATGCGCACCTGGCCTGGGCAGACATGTTTTCCAGCACTGAGATCCTAAGCAGACTACCCAGCTAAAGCCATGCCCAGACTTCTGACCCACAGACATTGTGAGACAGTAAGTGTGTGTTGTTTTAAGCAGCTAAGTTTGTGGTAATTTGTTCTGCAGCAATAGAAAACTAACGCCACTGGCTTATGCCCATATTCTCACAAAAGACTTTTCTTCTTGTAGACAATTTCATTTCTAAATACTCAACTTTAGATCCCCTCTTCTAGCTATGGGCTGTTGAGGTTAAAATGTTACTCAAACTTTTCTTACTATTTGAATAAAAATTGACTATGGTATTTTCCCCAATTTACGCAATGTTAATATTAGTACAGTAAGGCTAGGCATGGTGGCTCATACATTTATTCCCAGCACTTCGGGAAGCTGAGGCAGGAGAATCATTTGAGATTAGGAGTGCTAGATCAGCATGGGCAACACAGCAAGACTTTGCCTCTACAAAAAAATTTAAAAAGTACTACCTGGGAGTGGTGACATGCACCTGTAGTCCTAGCCACACAGGAGCCTTAGGTGGGAGGATCACTTGAGCCTAAGCTTACAGTGAGCTGTGACCACACCACTGCCCTCCAGCCTGGGTGACAGAGTGAAACCCTGTCTCCAAAGGGAAAAAAAAGTAAGCGCAGTAAAAGAGATGGCACTAAATTAGCAGAGGCTGCTTTTATTTACACAGACGTCTTCAACCCCACATAGGCAAGGACACCGTATGTTGTGGCATACAGGTTTCTTTCCAACTAGACTGAGCTCTTAGAAGTTAGTGTCCTTTGGCTTTATATCCCCTCCAGGCCTTACACATGCTGGATATTCAATAACTATGGAATTAAAACCACAATTGCCTTTAAGCTTATTTATTAATGGGATCTGGTTTCACTTCAGGTGCTACTTCCATTTTGATGCAATGATCAAAACCATTAAGATCTATGACAGGATGGATATTGGGACAATAAGCATGACAATGTCATTGTTGCCAAGCCAAATTTTATAAGAGGCAAAGGAAAGCAAAGGATGACTAGAATGCAGAGGTCCTTCATCATCTTCTTCAATTAGCTGTCACAGGATTTCCCACTATTAAACCTCCCTTACAATTCTTACTTCTCCCCACCTCCAGGTATCTGAAATAAACAAAAAAAGGAAATAAAATAATTCTCCCTGAGATTTCTGCCTCCTTCTTTTTTCTTTTCAATAGCAACCTCAACTGTTGACAGAGGTTCCTTAGGATCCAAAGAACAATTTTGAAGCTGAAAACAGAATAGTCTGTTTTTGAATAAATCCTAATATATTTTCATTTCATACCCTTGTTCCATGAGGAAAAAATTTACATAGAGATGAATATGTTTTGTTCAGGCAGTGTGCAATAATAAAGATTAGGCCAAATTAGATTTATCGTTAGAAAATAAATGCTCGTTGTGGTATTAAATTTAGGGATAAAATGAACCCATATTCACATACATACTTATAGACATTAAAACACAAAACAGATAATCTAGCTGGCATCCAGTGTTTCTCAACTTTGGCTGAATCTCTGTTCACTAGAACAGACTATAAGTTCCAAAAGGTGGGGACCATGTTTTGGTCAGCTTTGCATTTCTTCAACACATAGCACAGTGTTTATGTAAAGAGTCACTCACAGAAATTGTTGAATTCACTTAAAAAAAACAATTTTGGTTGAGTACAGTGGCTCATGCCTGTAATCCCAGCACTTTGGGAGGCTGAGGCAGGAGGATGGCTTGAACCCAGGAGTTTGAGACCAGCTCGTGCAACACAATGAGTCCCTGTCTATAAAAAAACTTTTAAAAATTAGCTGGGTGTGGCGGCACACTGCCTGTAGTCCCAGCTACTCTGGAGGCCGAGGTGGGAGGATCACTTGAGCCTGGGAGGTCGAGGCTGCAGTGAACTGAAATCATGCCACTGTATTCCAGTTTGGGTGAGAGAGCAAGACCCTGTCTCAAAAACAACAGCACCACCACAATTTTTATAAAATAGTTAATGATGCTTGCTAAGGTGGCAGTAGACCCGAAGCTAGTTGTTCAAACAATGCCATTCTTACCAGTTTTGGAGTGAAAAAGTGAAAGGGAAAGGGCAGAGAATTAAACCAAATTACACTAAAATCTCCAAGTCTGTAGTAAAAAAGAATTGTAGCAGGTTTAGTCAGTGAAAATGGTTTTTAAAACACATTTTAATGAAAACACTTTCTCACTATCTTTAAATAAAAACAATTTGGATTTTACAATTGGAAGCTGGTCAGGCACTAGGCCTCATCTGCTTTCTGCTCCACAGGTTTCAGATGCCATTGCACTACTAATTCCCCAGTGCTTTTGAGGCATGTGTTAGACATGTTCTCCTCTGTTGGAAGTCCTTGTGGCAACTTCAAGGGCTTGATTCTGTGACACAAGAAAATGTGTTTAGATAGGAGGAATAAGTTCTAGTGTTCTATACCCTGCAAGATAACTATAGTTAACAATAACACATAGTTTCAAATAGCTAGAAGGAGGAAACTGAACGCTCCCAACACGAAGAAATGATAATGTCTGAGATGATGGATATGCCAATTACCCTGATTGGATCACTGTACTTTATTATATATTGAAACGTCACTATGCACCCCATAAATATGTAAGATTATTACCTGTCAATTAAAAAACCAAAATTTTAGTTTTTTAAAAAGTTTTTGGCCGGGAATCTCAGCACTTTGGAAGGCTGAGGTGGGTGGATCACCAGAGGTCAGGAGTTCGAGACCAGCCTGACCAACATGGTGAAACCCCGTCTCTACTAAAAATACAAAAAATTAGCTGGGCATGGTGGCAGGGGCCTGTAATCCCGGCTAGTTGGGAGGCTGAGGCAGGAGAATGACTTGAACCCAGGAGGCAGAGGTTGCAGTGAGCTGAGATCACACCACTGCACTCCAGCCTCAGCAACAGAGCAACACTCTGTCTCAAAAAAAAAAAAAAAAAAAAAAAGAATTACACAAGGCAATACATTTTAAAAACAGCTAAGAAGAAACAACAAACCTTATCAAATGCTTAACCACTTTCAATTTTGCATTCACTGAAGGGATATTCTTGTGAACTTGAGGGGTATGTGCCTGTGAACAACAACAACAAATCAATGTGAAAAGCACATAGTTCTATGTTTCAGTAAAATGTTAAATTGAAGGCTCATTCTAAGTCAAATTTATGTTACCTTAAGTAATATACAAGAAATATTATCTTAAAGTTTTAAAAGTATAAAATTTAAAGCAAATGTAAACAACATTAAAGATAATTAAAATAATTGCATACTTTTTCTAATTTAAGCATCTTTATTATATCTTTTTCCCAATATGGACGTCTTCTTGTACTTTTTATTCTGGTAACAATATGCAGTTTATGAGGGTTCTGTGGATCCCCACCATATTTTTCATGATCTTCAGGTGAGGCCTGAAACACCTAGAAAGGAAGAATTATAAATGGTGAATTTTCAACTTACACAGTTTCTATGTACCGCCCATTTTTTCTTAAAAGACGCATACACATACACAACTACATAATTATCTCATCCTTAATCATTATGTAATCCTCAACCTCAAATAGAACATTTCTATCAGTTTGATTATTCAGATAGACGGAGTTTAACCTGTAGAACAAAGATGACATTAAATAATGTAAACGCCAGGAGAATCTGTAAGCACTGCTGTGAGCTGGGCACTGGGTTACATCTTCTTCCCTCCCTATTCTCAGGTGAAGGGCTGACTGTCAAATGGGAGAACAAATGTAAGTTAAAAATGAAAATAAAACATAAGTATTATAAAAAGAATCTGCAAAGTATTATGAGAATACAAATGACTAATGAACTCTGCCTATGATGTATGAGAAATAGTGCCACAGAGCAAATATTTGAATTAATTATCTAAGAATCAAAAGGTACTAAGAAGCTATCCCACAGAAACACTCCTCTAAGTATACAAAATGTACCAAATAAGGATGTGTATTGTAATACTATTTGTAATACTAAAAAATTTAAAGGCAACTCATGCTCCTCACTAGGATAACTACATTATGGTGCCTCCATTCTAAATAAAACGATTAATAATAAAAATAAGTAAAATGATGCAAATACGCAAATTCTTTTTTTTTTTTTTTTTTGAGACGGAGTCTCACTTTGTGGCACAGGCTGGAGTGCAATGGTGCAATCTTGGCTCACTGCAACCTCTGCCTCCCAGGTTCAAGTGATTCTCTTGCCTCAGCCTCCCGAGTGGCTGGGATTACAGGCACATGCCACCATGCCCAGCTAATTTTTGTATTTTTAGTGCAGACAGGATTTCACCATGTTGGCCAGGCTGGTCTCAAACTCCTGACCTCAAGTGATCCACCTGCCTCGGCCTCCCAAAGTGCTGGGATTACAGGCGTGAGCCACCACACCTGGTGCAAATACACAAATTCTAATGTATCCTACAGGATACAATATTACCATTAAAATGAATGAGGTTTTATTATTTTTGCAGGTCCTCACATTGAATGATGGCCATAATATATTCTTAGGCAAAAAACAAAAAGAAATGTCCACACAATTATGTGTTGTAAGACGTTATGTGCATCTGTACAAAATATGTGAGTGTGCATATGTAATATATTCTATAAATACTGCTTCTAAGACTCACATTAGATCGAGTCACATCTGAGGAATCAGATTGAGAAAAAAAATTGACCCCCCAAAAGATGGTATTTTTAATAAAAAAGAATGTTATTCAAAGATTAAAAATAGTATTGTAGAAATGTATACAGTGTAAAAGTGTTCCTATTTCTCCACAGCCTCATCAGCATCTATTGTTTCTTGACTTTTTAATAATCACCATTCTCACTGGCATGAGATGGTATCTCATTGTGGTTTTGATTTGCATTTGTCTAATGATCAGTGATGATGAGCTTTTTTTCATGTTTGTTGGCCACATAAACACTTCTCTTTTGAGAAGTGTCTGTTCATATCCTTTGCTCATTTTTTGATAGGGTTTTTTTTTTCTTGTAAATTTGTTTAAGTTCCTTGTAGATTCTGGATATTAGACCTTTGTCAGATGAGCAGACTGCAAAATTTTTCTCCCATTCTGTAGGTTGCCTGTTCGCTCTGATGCTAGTTTTCTTTTGCTGTGCAGAAGCTCTTTAGTTTAAGCAGATCCCATTTGTCAATTTTGGCTCTTGTTGCAATTGCTTTTGGTATTTTAGTCATGAAGTCTTTGCCCATGCCTATATCCTGAACGGTATTGCCTATGTTTTCTTCTAAGGTTTTTATCATTTTACACTGTTGGTGGGAATGTAAATTAGTTTTGCTTGTTTATATTTTTCTAGGGATTTGGAAGAGATTAGGATGAGAAGGATGGTGGAGATCGGAGGAAGGGGTAAGTGCATTAAAGAATGGTGAGACTATTTAAAGGAACAATAGGAAAGAACACAAAATATTTTGGAAAAGCAAGTGGTTCAGGGTAGCTAATATAGAAAAAAGCATGAAAAGTCACGAGGGAATCAAGTTAAACTATGCACAACTATGTTGAGCCTTTACAATGACTTGAAAAATAAAAATATTTCATTTTGTTTTGAGACAGGGTCTCACTGTGTTGCCCAGGCTGGAGTGCACCAGTGTGACCATGGCTCACTACAGCCTTGACCTCTTGGGCTAAAGTGATCCTCTCATCTCAGACCCCTGAGAAGATGGGACTACAGGCATGCACCAGCACACCTAGCTAATTAAAAAAAATTTTTTTGTAGATATGGAGTCATACTATGCTGCCCAGGCTGGTCCTGAATTCCTGGACTCAAACAATCCTCCAGTCCCAGCCTCCTAAAGTGCTAGCAATACAGGCATGAGCCATTGTACCTGGATGAGATTTCTGATAAAAGAACACCAACCACATTAAAGGTATCAAAGTAGTCAATGGTAATACTGTTTTATCTTTTAAGAAAATCAATGGAGAATGATAGTCCCCAAGAGCTAGGGAGAGGGGAAAATGGGGATCTTGCTCTGTTGCCCAGACTGGAGGGCAGTGGCGAAATTATAGGTCACTACAGCTTTAACCACCTGACATTCAGCAGTCCTCCCCACTCAGCCTCCTGAGTAGCTAGGACTACAGGTGTGAACCACAACACCCACCTAATTTTTTTTTAGACTGGGTCTCCCTATGTTCTCTAGGTTGGCAATTATTATTTAGTGGATATAGAGTTTCAGTTTTGCAAGATGAAAGGAGTTCTGGAGATGGCTGGTCGTGATGACAGTTACGCAGCAATGTCAATGTACTTAATGCCACTGAATAGTACACTTCAAAGTGGTTAAGATGGTAAATGTTACATGTGTATTTTACCACAATAAAAAATATTAGGAAAGCTGGGCGTGGTGGCTCAAGCCTGTAATCCCAGCACTTTGGGAGGCCGAGGCGGGTGGATCACAAGGTCAAGAGATCGAGACCATCCTGGTCAACATGGTGAAACCCCGTCTCTACTAAAACTACAAAAAATTAGCTGGGCAAGGTGGCGCATGCCTGTAACCCCAGCTACTCAGGAGGCTGAGGCAGGAGAATTGCCTGAACCCATGA